>NC_134496.1:4027525-4182525 GCF_040206685.1 Ascaphus truei | reverse complement strand
AAGACCCCCTGCATCTCTTTGAATAAATTTTTCAAAGCTTTTGGGGTGATTTGGGCATTTTCTTCTTTTTCTTATTCTTGGTCTGAGTCTGTAAAGTTTTTTTCTTCTTGTTGAGCCTGAGCCTGTTACTGTGTTTGCGCATGCCCTGCCGCCATCTTTGATTTCGGGAACTGGGAGATTGCTTTTAATGAAAAAAACGGGATTCCTCCTGTGGCTGGAGTTTTTTCACCACCTTGGGCGGCATCCCCGCAGGTTCCACTGATGGAGGGAGGACTGTTTAGGTAACATTTTCTATTTTGGAGGGCGATTTAGTCCACGGTCTTGCCGGAGTCCACAGAGCTGTTCTAGGGAACTCCCATGCTGCCCCCGATGCTGCATGTGTGCCCCACCCAGATCCAGTCTTACATACAGTTTTTTTATATCCCATTTTTTACCAGTATGAGAAGGGCAACGTGGGCAGCAGAGCAGCATTGTGACTATTTTGTGATTTGGCTGAGGCTGTAATGGTTATCCAGTCAAATAGCACTGAAATCAAGGATGGCTTCAAAACCATGCTGAGGTCATTGGCAATTGGTTGTAATGTGGTGTCTTATAATTTAAATGTCATGGTAAAACACGTAGCTTCAAGGTACCATGTAGTGTGTCTAAAAGGGTTAATTACCCAGGGAGAGGTGCACTCATTGGGCAGTAGAGGTAGTGGCCACAGGTGCACATCCAGTAAAGTTGTCACATGAAAACTCGTACAACACAAAATACACATACAATGACACACAAGTGGTCTTATGAAAAAAAAAATCTATATTTATTTTGATATATATACTGTGTATATATATATATATTATATATATATATATAATATATATATATTAACCCTAAAATGGGTATAACAAAAATTGCAGATTAAATAAAAATGAAAAATAAAAACAATGCAGATTGAAACAAATCAATGTACAGTATGTGACATGAACCAATGGGAGTTTGTCAGTGGGTGTGGTAACAGCCTGGTTGTGTGAAAAGTTCAATAGATAATAATGCAGAGATTTTTTGCAGATAATTGTTTGACCTGTAAACACCTTATAAATAAAAGCAAAATCTTTATTTCTTATGTAACCGGTGAGCAATTTCCTATTAAAGAATTTTTTAAACTGTAATACAACTTATGTCATTTATCTTTTGAGTTGCCCATGCGGTTTACAATACATTGGTAGCACTAAAAGGAGCCTGAAGGATCGTTTTGTTGAACATAAGAGAAACATTATTAAAGGTTTTTTAGGCCACGGTGTACCGAGGCACTTTTTTAATGCCCACAACAAAAACCATAATGATCTCTCTATAGTGGTGTGACAGAGTCACTGACTCAGTAGGCTGGAATAGTGAATGTAGAGACGCTGCAGCCAGTTCACAGAGTGTTAATCTCCTCAGACAGAAAGAAGCACACCTGCAGCCTAATTAAACAGGGGCTGAACTATCAGTGAAACAAGTGCTTTAAAAAGCAGGAAGTTGCTCACACAAGGTGAGCTTGTTTTTCCACATGAAGGTGGAGAGAACTCTCCCGGCTTGGAAGCCGTAGCAGCTGCTGCTGCTCTGGTCCCCCACCTGTGAGGAGCTTTGCTGCTGGGACCAGCTGGGACCCAAACCCAGGATAAAGATAAACATTGCTGCGAGGCTGGACACAGCCTGCTCCCCGGAACCGTGTTCCTGTTTGCTGTTTGGAGCTGAAACAGATAAGACTTTATTCTTATTATGCTTATTGGTTATCGTTTGTGTAGCATGTTTTGGGCATGACCAGATTAGCTGGCTGTCTTGTTAGTAAGGGCTCAAGAAGTGAGTTAGTTTCCCTAAAGGGAACAGGCTTTAATTTTCAAGAAAGTAGTTTCTTAAAGGGACAGTGCACCCGTACTTTATTTTGGTTGTGGCTAATAAACCACTATAGTTGAACGTTTCCCACCGTGTCTAGCGTCTTACTGACCCCGCCGCGAGGCCGTCCTGCCACAGTGCAATTAGAAATATTAGGTGTTTTATCCTTTTGACGAGATATGTTTCTTATTTTATTTATGTTGTTACCAATGTATTTATGTGTTCACACTTCTATGTGCAATATTGCTCTTGTGCTTTCAATTTTTTTAATGTAATTAATAATATTAGAATATGACTACCCATTTAGCCTCACTATTATTGTATGCCTACAATTTCCTTGTGTTTTTGATTCTACACAGGCATCCGTCCTGCCACAGTGGGTATAGAACACTTTAAAGTAGATGATCTGAGAGGTGACAGACTATTGAGGTTAAGAAAACAAGAAACATACTGGATCTTTAGATTGTAATGTTTGCAATCAGGGGGCCTCAATGAAGATTTAGATCTATTAGCTTTTCAAAAAATGTTTCCAGGATGGTGTACATGATCATTAATTGGTTTTCTTTTTCAAGGTTGATCTTATTTAAAATATCTGGATGTTCTT
The DNA here is from genome assembly GCF_040206685.1 of Ascaphus truei. Classification (NCBI taxonomy): domain Eukaryota; kingdom Metazoa; phylum Chordata; class Amphibia; order Anura; family Ascaphidae; genus Ascaphus; species Ascaphus truei. The sequence goes on along the minus strand of NC_134496.1, from coordinate 4,180,064 downwards.
TTTTTAAGGAATTGTATTATTTTCTATTTAATTTATATATGAATAATACATTTTCATTTGTAGGTAAAACTTATCACATCATCTTTTAATTTATCATTAGTTATTTAACCTCTTTGATTTCCAGTTGCTCTTTTTATCTAATTAATTGAGTCCTACATTTATCACCAATGCATTTGTTGTTTATCATTTGATATAAATTGTTTTGTAATAGTTTTTATATTTTAGTTTGTGTTTTATATATATATTTTTTAATAGGTGCACCCCCCTTGAGAAAGGTTCCGTTCCGGAGCCGAAACGTCGGGATCGGTTGTCTGTCTTCACATGCCTTATTATATATTTTTTCATATCTTGGAAGTGAGTGCTGTCTCTTTCTTTGCCTGACGTAAGGAGGGTAAGATCTTTTGTTCTATTTTATGGGACTAGCACCACTGTTGTTTACTACTTAGAGTGCCAGCTGCTTGTTTTTGTATATATGTATATATATATATATATATGTGTGTGTGTGTGTGTGTATATATAGTTTTTTTGAAGTGAAACTTCTTTAGTGGCACCTCTGATGGGATAAAACTGGATAGATGGGGGGCGAAATGTGAAACGGAAGTGACGTCATGTAATGGACGCCGCTCCGCTCACACGCCCCCTGTCACATCGCCGCTGCACCCCTCACCCTCCCACACACCCCTCACCCTCCCACACACCCCACACCCAGTTGCTCACATGCGGCGGCGATAGCCGCCACTCCTAACTGCCGCTGTTCCGCCGCCTGCTGCCATGCCGCGCGCCACGCATGCGCAGAAGCGGCTGGCAGCGGCGCCGTTCCCCGCCCACTGCCATGCCGTGCGCCACGCATGCGCAGAAGCGGCTGGCAGCGGCGCCGTTCCCCGCCCACTGCCATGCCGTGCGCCACGCATGCGCAGAAGCGGCTGGCAGCGGCGCCGTTCCCCGCCCGCTGCCATGCCGATGGACAGGAGGAGGGAGGCTGGCGCCGGCGCCGCTCCTAACAGCCTAGGAATAGGGTGGTTTGAACGCGCCGCCGGGGGGTGGGGAAGGGGGGAGCTTGAGCGCGCCACGCATGCGCAGAAGCGGCTGGCAGCGGCGCCATTCCCCGCCCGCTGCCATGCCGTGCGCACTACTAATGGCGACGCTTACGGAACTCCTGCACATGCGCAGAAGCGGCTGGCAGCGGAGCCGTTGGTGAGAGGAGCAGGACGTTCGGGCGGCTCACTACCGGACTCTTCACTCCTCCCTGGCTCCTCCAATCCCCGGCCCCTCCCCAGTCCAGACAAAGCCGGAGATCCCGGAAGAGAGGAAGAAACGGAGAGGTGGGGGGAAGAAACGGAGAGGTGGGGGGAAGAAACGGAGAGGTGGGGGGAAGGAGCTGAGAGACGGCAGGTGGCAGACTATGGGCGCTGCTTAGTGTAATACAGGAGGAGGAGGGGAGACTAGATGTGCTGGAGTCCTCGATAGGAAGAGTGTGAGAGCAACAGGTTAGTGAGCACACAGCCAGCGGGGAGGCTGTCACTGTGTGACTCACAGAGAGGTAACCAGGAGAGGGACAGAGGCTCACACAGAGAGGTAACCAGACACACACAGGAGAGGGACAGAGGCTCACACAGAGAGGTAACCATACACACACAGGAGAGGGACTGAGGCTCACACAGAGAGGTAACCAGTCACACACAGGAGAGGGACTGAGGCTCACACAGAGAGGTAACCAGTCACACACAGGAGAGGAGACAGGCTGCCGGTTATAACACTCAGAGTCACACTCACAGTCACAGTCACACACTCAGTCACACACATTCAGTCACACTCACAGTCACACACACACTCAGTCACACTCACAGTCACATGCACACTCAGTCACACACAGTCACACGCACACTCAGTCACACGCACACTCAGTCACACACAGTCACACGCACACTCAGTCACACGCACAGTCACAGGCACACGCACAATCAGTCACACGCACACTCTCAGTCACACGCACACTCTCAGTCACACGCACACTCTCAGTCACACGAACACTCTCAGTCACACGGACACTCTCAGTCACACGCACACTCTCAGTCACACGCACACTCTCAGTCACACGCACACTCACACGCACACTCAATCACGTGCACACTCACAGTCACACGCACACTCACAGTCACACGCACACACTCTGTCACACACACACACTCTGTCACGCGCGGAATTCACACTTAGTGCAAATAGCTAATACAGGGGATATGTGCCGAGCACGTGCATTCTAAGTCAAATTTATTTGCGTTTTGTCATTGAGATTGTATTTTGATTTTTAATTAAAACATCACCAACACAAATACAATTTCTGTGACAAAAGTCAAAGAAGTTTCACTTACTATGCGCGTGCACAGCACACACAGCTTTTTTTCAATAATGTATATTTATTCATGTGCCCATTTAATGGTTTATTTAAGCTTTAGTTTAAGTGACATGAACCAATTACTGGGTGTTGATCCCAGGGTGATTACACTTCGTTTTTAGTAATCAATTTAGCTAATTCTAATGTGAATCATTATACTAATAATTTTTTAATTAATTAAAAAGGGTATAAATCACCTTGAGTATCCACCCCCAGGATCCCTGACGAAGCCATTTGCGAAACGCGTAGGAGGAGTTTCCAGTGGTTCACGATTGATTTGGGAGTGTGTGTACTAATCCGTGTGGACCCCTGAAACTTAGCAGCCAGACCACCAGCTTGAACTACTTGGACGTAACCCGCACTTCAGTTCTAACATCATTGTGCGGTATAGAGCTTGAGCGTCATACCTGTTGAGACGCTAGAGACTGGTAGCCTGACGTCATATCCTGTGAACCCTGAGAGGAGCCAGCCAGCATCAGCCAGCCGCAGGAGTAAGCAGCGTGGAAGCAAGGGAGCAAGCCGACTGAGGAAAACACCCCTGCAGACGCTCCCCAGCTGAGCAGCAGAAACAACGCGGTGTTCATTCGGCATGCTGAGATCTATTTAATCTCCATTTAAGATCATAGGCTCACTTGGAAGAGACGCTACAGACTACATTACTATACCTGGCACATCGGCAACGGTCACAAGCAGGCAAAACTTTTGACTTTCATTTTAATCCATTCATTTGTATTGTATGAATTCTATTGTCCTTGTTTTTGCAGTATTTTATAAACCAAATTTCCGTGTCTTTTTTTTTACCCTTTTTTTATTAAAGGGCCTATGGTTGCTGGTACTGACAGTCCCCATCTCATACTCCCTATCACTGGTATTATATAAGCCTCTGCAAAGCTCTGGGGATGCATTCTAGAATGCTCGCAGCTGGAAGCAGGGGGGGAGACGCCTGACGCTGCCAGAGGATGGTCTCTCCTGATAAGCCACGGAGATTCCAGGTGAGACATGACGCAGGGGAAGATGGTCGTTAAAGTCAGAGCTCTGCCGACCCATGCCCATACAGACTAATAAATACATGGAATAATTAATAAAAAACATGTTAAGACATCAGAAAAAGCTAACACACAGAGGAATGACTGACTCTGCAGCTCCCGGGATCCGCGACCACGAAGTACATAACAAGCCAAAATAAAACACCAACGAACAGCTGATTCGAGCCTCGGAGACCCCCAGGCAACCAGAGAGATGCCTCCCAAACAAAAGAAGAGAGTCTCAAGCGGTAACCTGTTTTTCCCCTGAAGTGAGCGCTCCACTACAACACAGGGAAATAGCGGCGTCTCCCGTCCTCCTCCTCCCCCCTTCCTCTTCAGACTCAATATAAGAGAAGCCCCAATCCTTTACTAAAAAAGATTTAGAAAACTTATTTTAGACAAATCACTAATACATTCCAGCAGGAATTACAAAAGGCAGAATTAAAAAAAATGCCCTAGAAGAGAGAACCAGCAATATAGAAAACAAAATGGAGGAATCTGTGCAATGGCTGGCTGCTGCGGATGACGAAATCCTCAGATTAACTGACAAGATATCCTCCCTCAAAAACAAAATTAAGGATAATGAGAACCGGGAGAGGAGACAAAACCTCTGTATTAGGAATATCCCCGAAAAGTTCTCAATGACGACCTGCACATTTACCTGAACAGACTGTTCCATTCACTGATCCTAGATCCGTCGGATTAAATGCTCCATCTGGACAGAGTTCATAGGGCTTTAGGCCCCAAGTTGAAATATCCAAGCAGGTCAAGAGACCAAACTCCACTATTACTCCACCAAAGAACAAATAATTGGAGCCTGTAGAAATGTAACGCTTGCACTCACCACGAACAAGGCCGGACGCCGGTACTGAGGTGGGAAAGTATAGAACTACGCACCCACAGCAGCGGAGGCACGCCTGGAAAGTAGGTTGTCAGCATAGCCGGGTTTGGGTTGGAGAAAGTGGGTTAGTCCAGATACTTGCCGAGGACGTGGGGCGGAGCCAGCAGCGTAGTCGTTGTCCGTTGTGCCGTAGTCAGGGGTTGGAGCCGGTGGGATAGTAAAGTGTCCAATAGCCGTGGTCAGGGATGGAGACGTGCGGGTAGTCAGAGGCAAGCCGGGGTAGTTATCCAGAGAGGGTCCAATAGTCAAGCCGGGTTGGTACACGCGAGATCAACTGGAAGCAAGATTTGCAAAGCGCAAGGCAAGGCACAACAAAGCAGGAACACAAGGCTACAAGGGTTTATGCTCAGTAATGAGTGACTGAGCATGCAGGGTTTTTATAGCAAGACTGGAGCAATGAGTGCGAGAGGCGGAGCGGCAGCCCCTGCGGGAGCAGGGATTGGACAAAGGATGCAGGAGACAGGTGAGCATTGTTAGCATTATTATTATGTAGCGGTCATGTAAAATGCCTACAGTCATCTCTCCTGCTGGCAGCAAGGCCTGGTAAGTGTGGGCATGCCAGCAGTAATCATGGAGGTTTTCCCTCACACCCTGGTGAGGTGTCCTGTGTAGCTATGGGAGTGGTCACAGACTCTGACCCCCTGGTTGGTGATGTCAGAGTTGTGTCAGCCCCCAGAGTACATAAGACACAGCACTGTGACTAACAGTTAGTTCTTGCAAGGTGTTTGCAGCGTTCCCGTTCTATCAGGAGTAGAGATATTGCAGAGTTCAGAGAATAGTTACAGTTATGCTATAGTGGCTGATTTAGGAGTCTGTGTCCAGGGACCGGGCACAGAGCAGTGAATCCCTAATCTAGGAGACATACCTACCAAAGGGAAGCGGCTGGAAAATGATTGGCTAAGTACACCCCATTGTGGAGGGCAGTCATGCCCACCAGTACAATAAAGATGGAGCTGATCAGAAAGACCCCTGTGTGTGAGAGTATGATTACACAGGAGGTTGCACCACCGAGGAGTTCCTCACCAGGACCATCCCCATGCGGACGCAGGGACCCTGATGAGGTGGAGGCGCTGCACTGGAACTAGGTGAGACTCAGCACACTACCTCAGCTGCCTGTCTGGACGGGTCCTCCCCACACACCATCATGCGGGAGACTCAGGAGTCCTGTAGCCAACAGGTGCACCACCAGACGCTACCACACTGTAATGGGGACCGGTTAGACCACAGGGGCCAATGTGAGATTGGGTGGGTCAGGCCGGGCCAGAAATACCGTTACATTTGGAGGCGAGCTGCTGAGATCAGATCTGTCATCAGGACAGGCTCTAGCTAGGCACACTGGGAAACAGGGATAGAGTCTGCTGCCACTCTGTGCTGCGTAGGGACGGACCTAGGGGTGGTCAGGGGCTGACGGGATATTGTCAGTTCGCAGGGACAACCTAGGGGCCTGAAAGGAGTGAGGGGTTTGGAGCCGGGCTATAGCTGACCGAGTCACCTTCAGGCAGTGCTAGTTGGTAGGATGCCAGAAGGGATAGCCTGTTAACTTGGTCAGGAATCCTGGAGAGGGTCTGCGCTAGGCTGACCAAGAGAGGTAGACGCCCCAAGTACTGCATGGCAGAGCCAGAGTACCTAGCCCATTCCAGACACTCACCGTAGGGAGCACAGACTGGGAGGAAGGAGTTACAGCAGACACTGAGAGAGTGAGCCTAGCCTGAGGTAGTGCAACACTGGGTCACACCTAGATAAGGTACACATGTGGTGGTGCATCTGAAGCTAATCTTTATTGTGCCGGTGTGGTGGCTGCCCCGCAGAGCGGAGCCCCATGTACGATAATTGGTACGAGAGTGAGACAACCCAAAGAATGGAGGATCCGCGTGGTGCGGAGAACCCAAAATGGCGACCAGAGGCTGATGGGGAGGGCACCCGTGGCGTGCACCCCACTGAAGAGCAAACAGTCGCCGAGTTATCATTAACCAGTCTGCTCTGGAGCGGAGCGAAGGCCGTGGCTGCCCCGTTTTTATCCTGTCTGGGACACCGAGGGGCCACCCTTGAAGAGTGTGAGGAAATTGTAATAATTGGGGGAGAACCCCGTGAGGAGAACAAACAAACGGAATTTTTGGGCTTAAAAGTCAACCAAAATGGCGGTTCCCGCTTGCTAGGGACACCGCATGGGACAGTCATAGAAAATGTGGCTGGTGCAGGACTTGCAAAAAGCTGGCCGGGAATGGCGCGAACAGCAGAGCCCCGCCCTGATGGGGGGCATGGCGCGAAAGCTATGGCTGCGCCTGCATGGACAGTGACTCACTCAGCCCCTGTGCTGAGTCAACCGCTTAGTCTATGGGACCCTCCCCTGATTTCTACCAGGGGGAGTGAATTTCAACTATGGCCTGTGGGAATGCACCCACTGGGCCCAGGGACTGATATCCAGACGGCGCCACTACAAAAGGTAGTTCCGGCCGTGGAAGAGCCGTGCAAAAAGGAGGGTTATATTGCACAAAGGGCGGCTGCAAGGAAGAGGCGGGAACTGGCCGCGGGAAAAGACCCCCACCCTTGTGGGGAAATTGGCGCGAAAACGCTAACCGCGCCCACCAGGACTGAGAAGGGTGCGGCCTTAATTAAGGGGCATGATATTCCCCTCTGGGACCCGCCCATAATTGCAACCCCTGGGGGCGGGTTCCAGCTCTGTCAGAAAAGGGAGGAGCCGAAGCAGGGAGTGGCGGATCCAGCAACTTCCATCAGTCAGTTGCGAGGAACCACTGAGAAGAAGAGACCTGTACAGGAAGTGGCTCCTGTGCAAAGAATGGCCTGCTCCTCCACTGTGGGCACGATGGTCTCCACCCAGCCCTACTCAGTACCCGGCGGGTTGCTAGTAGTGAGGGTGGCCAACACCGAGACGGTGGTCGGGCTCTGCCTACAATGTGGGCTGCCCGGAGGCACGGTCAACACGGCGGCACGTTGCCCTCATTGCGGGACTTTATACCTGTGGCCTATGCCCTCATTTATTCCAATCCAGCCTGCTGACCCCCCGGTGGACATGGCAAGGCGCTCCGCCGAGTCCCCGGGCGCGCTATGGATCAACCGCGCGAGTCCCGGAGACAAGGGACTGGAGCCGGTCAAGTCGGCTGGGTCAGTGGCGATCGAGGCGGTTGAATCACCCCCCGCAATTGGGGAAAAGAGACTTTCACTCCGCTCGGAGACCCCTAAGTCAGGGAAAGGGGATTACTCGGACGAGGACCTCCGTGAGCTGGCGGTGTTAAAAGCGGAGCCAAAAAGGCAGACCGGAAGGACGACACCCCGTGGGGTGAGTGGTGGCCTTGAGAACAGGGCGTCCCCCGCAGATCGGCGAGCCGACAGACGGAGTCCCACCATCCCAGGACCTGATCTAGGAGACGGGAGAGAGACGCCTACACCCCTGCGGATGGGTAAGCCAAGCAGCCCTATCACTTACCTGGTTGCAGCAGACGGCGAAGCGCTGGAAGGGCCGCGCCAGGCCCCGAGCGCACGTGGAGTGACGGCATCACTTCCGGTGGCGACGGCGGAGCAACCGGATGTCGTCGTAGAAGAAGAGATCCCGCATGGGGGTCCCACGCAAGATGGCGACGCTTCCGGTTCCGGGGAAGACATCGCTTCCGGTGGTGACGGCGGAAACCATGGGGAAGATGCGGCGATGCTTCGGCGATTGGGGGAAGGTCCCCAATCACCTCAACGGCTCAGAAGCTGGACGGGCGATCTGAGGACTGAGGAGGGTGAAGTATCATCCTTTGAAATATCCACGGACAGCCGGGAACGGGTCGCAGCCCCGTGGCAATCGCTACCCTGTCCGTATGCCCAACCCCATGCCCTAGCTAAAACCCCTACCCCTGTCACACGGTCCCCGGGTTCCCCGCCTAGCCTGGAATCAGTGGACATACCCTCAGAAGAGGAGGTGAGACGGACTGGGGAAAGACAGCGCAGTGGTGCTACGGAAGGTATCTCCAGGGGAGGGGGAGAGTTGGGCAAGGCCGCGGTGGGCCGGTGGTTGCCCCCTGCAGTTCCGGCGCCGGTGAAAAAGGCCCCAGGATCTTCTAGGTGGTCTGTACCGCGATCTGAGCGGTCGTCGGGGGTATATTCCCTTGAGGATGATAGGGAGTCAGGGAGGTCAAATAGATTCCGGGAGAACCGTTGGTGGGCCCCACTATTTGAAGGGTACTCGGCCTGGATGGACCGTACTCGGTTCCTCATCCGGCGAGAGGATGTGGTGGACTACTGGTGGGCAGTGGGAGAGTTCACCCCAGAACAGAGGGACAGGGAACTGCAGGAGCGCTGGCTTCAAATAGAGCATAGGGAGATAGAACCTATGGGTCCCAGCATCTTGTCAGACCCCGTGGACCCTGACGAACCCCTATCATGGGTGCTACCCGGGAGGGCAGGTAAGGCTGACCTGACTAGGATCAGTAGGGCCGAACGGGCCATAATGGCTCGTTACAAGTCATCCCACGGGTTGGAGTACCCGTATGTCCCTGAGCCACTAATGGATGAAATAGAGGAGAATAGGGATAGGTGGCTCAGAGAAAATATTGAGATGCACTTAGTCAGTAAGGGGAATGATGTGGTGGGGAAGAAGGCCGAGGAGCGGATAGAGCACTTAATCCGCATATGGGCAATTGGGAGAAATATCCACAAACACAAGGTAACATATAGGCCCGAGAGGGGATTACCACGGCATTACTCAGTTACCGTTCTAGATATGGGGGGTAGGGAAGTAAGGAAGCCGGACCCCTGTCACTATTTTTAGGTGGTACTGCGCATTACGCGGGTCTGTGGCTGCTGGTCGGGGCGGGCTTGGCGGATGACTGTATTCATGTATACTGTATTTGAATCGTGTGATGTTGATTATGTTTTCTGTTACAGTGCTTCCTGGAAAGAGGTATACAAATTTAGGTCCCAGCGAGGACGATGGGATTCACCAGGGGGAGAATGTAGCGGTCATGTAAAATGCCTACAGTGCTCTCCTGCTGGCAGCAAGGCCTGGTAAGTGTGGGCATGCCAGCAGTAATCATGGAGGTTTTCCCTCACACCCTGGTGAGGTGTCCTGTGTAGCTATGGGAGTGGTCACAGACTCTGACCCCCTGGTTGGTGATGTCAGAGTTGTGTCAGCCCCCAGAGTACATAAGACACAGCACTGTGACTAACAGTTAGTTCTTGCAAGGTGTTTGCAGCGTTCCCGTTCTATCAGGAGTAGAGATATTGCAGAGTTCAGAGAATAGTTACAGTTATGCTATAGTGGCTGATTTAGGAGTCTGTGTCCAGGGACCGGGCACAGAGCAGTGAATCCCTAATCTAGGAGACATACCTACCAAAGGGAAGCGGCTGGAAAATGATTGGCTAAGTACACCCCATTGTGGAGGGCAGTTATGCCCACCAGTACAATAAAGATGGAGCTGATCAGAAAGACCCCTGTGTGTGAGAGTATGATTACACAGGAGGTTGCACCACCGAGGAGTTCCTCACCAGGACCATCCCCATGCGGACGCAGGGACCCTGATGAGGTGGAGGCGCTGCACTGGAACTAGGTGAGACTCAGCACACTACCTCAGCTGCCTGTCTGGATGGGTCCTCCCCACACACTATCATGCGGGAGACTCAGGAGTCCTGTAGCCAACAGGTGCACCACCAGACGCTACCACACTGTAATGGGGACCGGTTAGACCACAGGGGCCAATGTGAGATTGGGTGGGTCAGGCCGGGACAGAAATACCGTTACAATTAGGAATGTTGCCACGCAGCTGGAGAGCGGTGCACGAACGTTGCGTGAGCGCGCCACCCGTGCGTGACGTGTGACACGAACAAGGAGCGGGGCCAAGCTCTGTGATGTTCTGAGAGAGTCTCCGTGTGTGCGCGCGCTCTGTAAGGGGCGCGGAGGCGTGTGAAGCTACTGCACCGACACACTTTATTCGAGCAAATACCCAGTATGTACCTGGCAGATACCTGGAATGCGCCGCTCCTCACCTCTGACAAGCCCCGTTGCGTTTGCCTTCCCAGCCTGGGTTCATGCCTGGCTGACGGGCGGCTGATCTGTTAAATGATAATGATTAGGATTTAATAGGCTGCAATGCTTCGCGTGTCTACCAGATGGCATAAATTCATGAATTGTAATGCAGTATATATATATATACTGTGCAGTATTGCAGCCAGCGGGAATAAAATGCTTCAATCCCTGCCTGGAAAATACCTCAATGCACTCGGGCAGAAAACAGTCACAAATACAATACACCCGAGTATACCCGAATTCGTGGGACTAGCCGAGCTCGAATAAAGTGTGTCGCCAGTGTATAGGTAAGGAGGGAACACATCGCAGGGGACATGTTCCCTGATTCCTTACAAGAAATAAACCTGACCTGGGGTTTGAAGGATCCAGAATCCAGTTTGTTAATGACCTTGGAACCTCAACGATCAACTAAAGATAGGAACTGAGACCAGTAACAATGATACTAAGAGAAAAGGGTATTAAATACCGATGGGGTTTCCCATTCAGACTGATTGTGGTGAAAGAGGGCATACTACATTCACTACGCACCCTGGGAGAGGCAGATGTTTTCCTCCAGAATCTGCGGTTGTCACCCCATAAGAGTCAAGACTAAGCCAAGAGAGACAAAGACCTGCTCATCCAAAACCCACAACAGAATGGTCCAAAGTAGGAGAAAGAAGAAACTCCTCTTGACTCCTCCGATGAACGAATCAAAAGCTATAAGATCAACGAGTTGATGTTGCATGTGTTAAGATGTAAGGACTCCTGCCCCCCCCCCCCCCTCAATGTGGGGAGGACAAAATGTTCTTTTTTTCCCTATCTTGGAAAGTAGGATATCGGCTGAACCATGGAGTTCCATCGAATTAACCGCCATAACCAAAGACACTCCAATGACAGTGCCTGGTGTGGCCTGACAAAAGGAAGGGAAGGTGACCTGGGTCCCTCAGACAGGTTTTGTATTGCACCTATGTCATAGCCACGTATCCCCTTGCACCGACACTAGGGGCCTTGACTTGGAACTTGATGATGGAGTATCGGGCCCACAGGTCTCCTTCACTCTTCCCATAAGAATCAAAATGGTATTTCTAGAAAAATATTTCACGGTCCCATCCCAAGACCCACACTAGAGACCCAAACCAGCCGGGGGGAGGGAGGTGGGCGTAGGAGTGTAAGAAAGTTATCTGGCTAAAAATTTGCTAGAATATTTGCTTCTATTGTTTTAAATGTTTAAATGGTTAACTGGTTGTTCACAGATCCTAAATGTTTTATTAGGCCCCCTATAGGTCGGAATCAGCACAGGCCACTAACTAAAGTGGCCGGGTCCTAGACTAAACAGCAGTGGCTTCCCCCTGGTTCTGGTCCGGCGTGCCCCCCCGAGAACTAACTATCCCTTCTGATTGCTGATTTGTTAGGCAAATCAGTGTTAATTGTTAGACCACCCCCAGTGGTCTCCCCTTCCGTGAACCCATCTTTTTCTCCCCCTATTCTGGAAGCCAGAGGGTCATGTGGTGATGACTTAGCTCAGATAGTGTCAACTCGGCCCTCTTTTCCAAGCACGACAAGGTCTGTTTCTTTTCTTACTTTATTTTGGAGAAAGCAGGGAAAAACAGTCTCTTGTGTAGAGGTGTAGGTCTAAATATCTCTGTGTGTGCTTAGTAGTAAAGGGAGGTGAAAAGATAATCTTGCAGTACCATTACAGGGGTTACAGCAAGGTACTCACGAGTCCAGAGGAATGGTGGAAAAGAAAGTGCCAATGTATGCTGGGTAGTAAGATAGTCTGGGGACAGACCATCTGTGGGCAGAGCAGAGGGGGAGAAAGCAGACTAGCCCATTTGAGAGAAAAGCTGGGGCTGCTATGGCAACTCACAGGAGTGTCTGGGGGAGCTACAACATGTAGCAATAATGTTGTATCTCTAATACAGCAAGCTGCTGGGAGAGGGGAAATGGCACTGTATTTATCACACAAGCACTGTGTTTGTGTGCAGAACCAAACACATACAGCTGGCACTAATAAGCTGGCAAGCAGGGCTGCGAGGAAAGGGAGGGTGAAAAAGAAGTGCAGACAGGGGTATTCCTGTTCCATGACACTCCCCTTCTGGTATCTGTAGATACCACTATATGACAGGCTATGTGGAACATATGTGCAATGCTAACATAACATAACAATGCAAAGGTCCATATTCCCATAGCAAGGTGATACCGGCCGGTACCACTGGCATCAAAGTCCTTTGGCCAACCTTCCAGTAAGGGAAGCCAGGTGGGTGCACAGCTCTTGGTTAGCTTGATGCACCACAATGTCTTTTGTAAGAGTTTCTGGCACTGTTTCCTTTTAGCCTTGTGAGAAAACAGTCCTTTTGTCTCTGTAGTTTTATCCACAGAGTACATCCCCTTGTAAGTGTGCCAGTCGTGGTAGCTTGTCGCCCTATCACCTGGCGTTTGGCAGAAGGAGATGGCTTTTGGTTCCTTGCAGAAGCGGATTAATGTCCCTGGAAGACTGATCGTCAAGTCTGGTCCAGTGAGGAGGGCGTCGTTCAGAGAGACTCCCTGAAGCTGAGTGCTGGGGTTGAACATTACCCGGATTTGATCGGGTTCCTGAGGGTGGTAAGCCCCAGGTGATTGGAGGTACCGACATTCTTCACCTTTCTTCATTAGAGGTGCTGGCTTTGCATGGCCGGTAAGGAATATCTTTTGGATGAAGGCCACAAAGTTGGTTTTGGTCTCTGGTTCCCTTTTTAGGTCGCAGAGGTGCGAAGTGAGCCTAGAGATGGCATGTTCTCCATTGTTTGGGAAGCGCCTTCTTGGTGAACGGAATGGTAGCAGAGTCACCCAACTGCTTTGTCCGTCTTTAGAGAGCTCCTTGACTGTTAACTTCGGGAATCCTCTATCTTCCCTTGATGGTGTTTGCTTGTCATCGTTCCTTGTTGTCTGGAACGCTGTGCACCGTAGTTCATCGGTACATTTCTCTTGCACGAGAACATCTCCGCGTAGTTTGGCGAAACGCTTTTGTGTTTCTTTGTTAACTGCCATCGGGAGGTTATTGTCTCCCTGGACGTAACGAAGAACAGTCTCTTTTGCCCTAGTAAAACCCTTTATGAAATGTCTCTGTGGCTGTCTCTTTTTTAGATGTGTGAGAGGACAGTCCTTTTGACACTGTGGCTTCACCTGTGGGGCGCAATCTTTTGCGGCTATGCCAGCCGTGGCAGTTGGTTGCTTTGTCGCTTGATACTCTGTGGAGAGGAACAACTGTACACCTTAGTCATGCCACGGCTCGCGAGAGGACTGTTTGATCGTTCATTGCCTTTTGGACGATCCCTTTGTCGGTCACCTTTGGGAGGTTACTTTCTTCCTTCGGTGGAATCGACTCGTCATCCTTAGCTGTCTGGACTGCTGAGCATCCTAGGCCATTGTCGCATCCCCTCGACGTGAGGATGTCTTTGTTGATCTCAGAGGTATGACCTTGTCTTTTCTCTTCACTTGGCCCTTCGGTCACTTGGAGATGGCCAAGACATGGTTCAGAGAGATATGTGTGTCCACATTCTGTCACCACCGTTCTGCGGGCATCAACGTAGTCTTGCCCGTGCTCTTTGTTGGTGCACGCGTTGCCTACTATCACCCATCCTAGGTCAAGTCTTTGGGCGTATGGCGCGTTGTGGGGTCCGTTAAGCTGTTTACGGACTTTATGTACCCTCATGATGTCCCTGCCGAGCAGCAGCAAGATCTTGGCGACTTGTTCTACCGGTCGGATGTGGTTGGCTATTCCTTTGAGGTGGGGGTAATGGAGTGCCACGTCTGGTGTGGGAATCTCGTCCCTGTTTGTGGCCATGTGGTTGCACTCGATGAGTGTGGGAAGGGGTATGTTCACTTTGATGTCTATTGAGCATATGGTGTAGCTATTCACTCTTCTCCCTGTGGTTTCCATTCGCCCTGCGCATGTTCTGAGAGTGTAAGGAGAAGCACCGTCTTGTATGTTAAATATGTCGAAGAACTCTGACCTGACCAGCGATCGGTTGCTCTGGTCGTCGAGGATTGCGAACATCCGAATAGCCTTCTCAGGTTGTCCCTGGGGGTGCACTGCGACAAGGCATATTTTAGAGCAGGACATTTTGTCACCTTCTTTTCCGCATACCTCAGTGCGCTGAGATGTGACGGATGTTGGCTCTCCTTCTTCTTACTCCCCGCCGTGCTCCGGTACGGAGGATGGGTTCTTGAGTTGGTGGAGTGTCAGCGCCTCTGGGTGTAACGCCGTCACGTGCTTGTCACTTTCGCACACTGTGCATTTGATCTCTTCTTTACAGTCCCTGGCTAGGTGAGTCGTGGAACCGCAGCACCTGAAGCAAACTCCGAATTCTCCAAGTAACCTCTTGCGTTCCTTTAGGGACTTCATCCTGAACCCAAAGCACTTGTTCAGTGGGTGTGGTTTCTTGTGTATGGGACATTCCCTGTTTGGGTCCCTTGGTTCCTTGTCTCCGGCGATCGACTGATCGGGAGTAGTTTGGGTCGTGGGAAGCACGTCCGTCCTGCGGGTCGAGATGGGTGTTTGGGGGTTACCATATCTCGTCGCTTGTCTCTCATTCCTCAGGCTGCTTGCACTGTATGTGGTTTGCAGGTTTAACGAAGGAGAGTTGGAGCACTACTACAGAAAAAATTATTGCTAGAGAGCGTGTCCCAAAAATAAAGGTTTAATAGGTCAGAGCATTGTTACAAAGAAAAAACGAGCCCTCAGGCCCCCACCAACATGTTTCGAGCTTCCGCTCTTCCTCATGGTGTACAAAGATCTGATTAAACCCTCTTACCTAATATAGCGTCTTTTTCCCGAAAATCGTCTCGCCAACCCGTCGCTCAGCTGCGTCACACGCGACGCGCCATGTCTCCAGAACGCGTCACGAGTACTGCGCCTCGCGCCGGGTATAGCGATGACATCAGCGCGTCTAAGAACAAAATAAACTTTATTGACATCCTAAACTTGACAAACCTAACACAGAATTAAAATAACTTTATTAATCTATTAAAACTTAATGTATACAATTACTATTATCATAAACATTAAACGTTAAAATAAAAGACTATTAAAAAAAGGTTTTTTAGAAAAACATCTATTTTAACATGTTTAAAATCATTCGAGTGTAAATATATGAACCCCCTTTCCCCATATATATATATCAGAAGATATTGTTCTTTAATATGCATATATATAGCTACATTTCTTAACCAATTTATTCAATTCATCACTAAATAATGACAAAAAAGTATATATATATATATACAGTTGTTCATATATCAAATTCTATATACATATATATAACCTGACCATATTTATGAATTTAGGTATGGGTATAGGGTTCATATATTCCAGATCATTTTCTTTAACCAGTGTATAACAGAATTGAGGATGAATATCTTTGGGTGTAAATATTTTTTACATAGTTATCCAATTATATAATAGCACTTTTTGGCATTATATCTTTCATTACATATAGATATAAATATCAGATATATAAAAAAATCAAATATCAAATATAAGAAAGATAAAAAAGATGAAAAGGATGAAAAAGATCAGATATACATATAAATTATGACTTTGCATTACAGTTGTTAATTCATGGATTTACAGTAAATGTTAATAGATATTATTTCATTTATTTGAGATATGGGTTTAAATCCCAAATCCGTATTTAACCCGTATGGGATCCTAGTATTCAAAGTGAAAATCCAGAAGAGTTCCCTTTTGTCCAGTAGTTCTAACCTATTACCACCCCTATATGGTTTATCAATGTGTTCAATCCCTCTATATTTTAATTTGGTGACATCTCCATATTTACAGGTGGTAAAGTGTTGGGATACCGGGTGTGTGAGATCCCGTAGTTTAATTAATCTAATATGCTCTCTCATTCTGGCCTTCAATGCTCGTGTGGTACGTCCCACATATTGCTTACCACATCCACAGTCCAATAAATAGACTATGAATGTGGTATTGCAATTTATGAAGGATTTTATAGCATATGTTTGTCCTGTATTAAAGGATACAAAATTAGGTGATGACTCCAAAAAGGTACAGGAGATACACTTCAAACATTTGAAACATCCTTTTGGGAGACCAACCCCATGTGTTTGTTGTTTGGATGTAAATAGGCTTCTAGATACATAATTTGCGACTGTTTTTGCTTTTTTAAAGACAAAACGTGGGCCCTCCTGGTATACTTTCTTCAGTAAGGGATCCGCAGATAACACATTCCACATATTGCTTACCACATCCACAGTCCAATAAAGAGACTATGAATGTGGTATTGCAACTTATGAAGGATTTTACTAGCAAGTGTGAGTACTCACCATTCAAGAGGTGGTACTCCTCCAGTTTATTGATATCTAGTGGAATAAGGTGTGTTATCTTATAGGTGGTCACCCTTATAATTATGGGATACTTCGAGGATACAATTGATGGCATTCAAGATTAATCTGATAAGTTGTTGGGTCTATGTTTAAGAGCACCACACAGCTTTTTTCCTTTCTGCATTCACATCTGTGAGGTGGCTCACATTAGACCAGAATCATTTTTTAAGCTAATTGCCTAAGAGAGTGTGATATACCCTATACTTTATACACGTATATGAACATATTTTTTGACTTTTTTGTGTATACTTTTTATTGGTTTTAATATGGATCAGAATAATACAGATTTTGAGGAGGATACTGATCGAGAAAATGAGACTTTTACATAATATGCATTTTGCTGCTCAGATAATTCTAGAAGAGCAAAGAAAGCAGATCAAGTATTTGATAATACGGTGGAATCTATTTGTGAGGATTTGTCTGACCTTAAAATACAATTTACAAAGTTGGAAAGACTCATCATTAAAGGTACGCACATGGTGGGACATTATAACGTTACAAAATTATATGAGAACAAAAAGGATCCCAAGAGGATTACGAATTAAGAAAACTCCCACTTTTGGGTTCATTAATGCTGACTTTGAGAATGATTGGAAAGACGCCCTCAATTGTTGTTCATTTGCACTTATGGACTTGATTATACAACTAAAAACAAAGGAAAAAACGCAATTAGACAAAGATATACAGATATTGCAAAAGGATTTACGTCAATTTATTGAGATGGAGGGATTTAATGATCTAGATGAGACACTATCTAAGAATATTGAAGTTATGGAGAAGGAAATTATGAAAAAAAAAACAAACAAAGTTTGAGAGAGACAAGCAAGACTATTTACGTAATCAAGTCTATGTGTGGTAAAGAACTGCCCCCACAAAAAAGGTATAATTCTTCTACACCTAAAAAGAATTATGTGGATAAACAAAAGTCTATTCTTAAGAAAAATATTTCCTTTTCACAAACGACAAGTGGGGAGTCTGATTTTTCGGATAATGATACATTTGCCCATACAACCAGTTCACATGTAGATCAACAAAATCCCAGACCCCAGAGGGAAACCAGAGAGACCAGAGGGGATCCTACAAATTCAGGACATGCCTTTCAGGAAAACAACAGTAGAAGTAAGGAAATTCAGCCCAAAACATATTTTGGTTCTTCAAAAAACCGGGAGCGTACAAACACACACGAAGAGGAAAGAAAAGAAAGCAAGAGAAATCCCTCAAAGAGGAAAAAGAACTCTTGATTGAAAATACAGGGGTTATTAATTTAACTAACACTCCTTTGTCGCAAGCGGAACTTTCTGTCCTAGACAAAGGATTGAAATATGCACCTTCCTCGAAGTTCAAATTATTTGATGTTGTTATTGATTTGAATAAATATGTTCGAAAATTAACCCTTAAGCGATTCTTTGATGGAGGGGATAGGATTGGTGATGGGAGGGATGGAGGTGATGATACAGGCGGTCCTACCGACCGGGGAGAACATACTCCCTTGTGTGTGGATGAGCTTGCAGAATTATCTCTGGGCCCAGACCCGTCACCCCCTACCCTGACCTTCAGAGAACAATGTTGTTTGCAGGACATGAACATTTTATTAAATGATAATGAAATGACCGATACGATTGATCTTTCAAATGTTTTAGGTAGACAACAGTTGGGCTTTAAGAAGAAGTCAGTATTCTTTCCCAAACATATGAAGGGACACTACCTCATGACTTTCGAGAAACTTGTTGAGAGGGACTTGATCCTTCTCTCTAGAGGATACACCTTTCAATTGTCCCCTCTACAGAGCAGGATCAATAACCTCAGCAAGATTGAAAAAGAGGCTTTATACAAATTGAAAAATAATAAAGAATTGATTGTTAAAAGTGCAGACAAAGGGGGAGCCATTGTGGTGCAGAGTCGAACACAGTATAGAGAAGAAGCAATTCGTCAATTGTCAGATGTTTCATCATACTCTGTACTACGTGGTGACCCAACTCCAATGTTTCTAAAGCAACTTAGGTCACTCATAGATGAGGGCTCTCTTTTGGGAGTTCTTGATTCTAAAGAGTGTGAATTCCTTTTTGAGACACATCCCATCATTCCAGTGTTTCACCATCTCCCAAAGATCCATAAAACTTTGATCTCCCCTCCAGGGAGACCAATAGTTGCTAGTATTGGATCTTTGGGAGATGGTGTCTCTAGATATGTGGATTATTATTTGCAGAGATTTGTTTATTCTTTACCGTCACATATCAGGGACAGCGGTGACCTTTTGGATAAATTGACATGCATTGATTGGAAAGGGGGTTACATCTGGGTCACACTAGATGTGACCATCATAACTCATCAGCATGGTATGGCAGCTGTTAGAACTTATTTGGAACACTCCACCTTATCACTAACACAGAGTGCTTTTATTTTGGATTGCATACACTTTTTATTAACACATAATTACTTTTTGTTTGATGACACTTTTTATCTCCAAATATGTGGAACTGCAATGGGTACCAGCTTTGCTCCATCATATGCCAACCTATTTTTAGGTTGGTGGGAGTCGGTCCACATATTTGGAGATAACAACCCTTATCGACACTTTATCACTTTTTATAGGCGGTTTTTGGATGACTTAATATTTATCTGGAATGGAGGGGAGGAGTCACTTTTATTATTTATTAATCACCTTAATCACAATGACCTAAATTTAAAATTCACCTACACTTATGATTTTCATCATATACAATATCTTGATTTATTTTTATTCATTGATATGAATATGAAAATTAGCTCAAATATCTATAGAAAAATAAATTCACGTAACACATATCTAAGATTTTACAGCTGCCATCCCAAACCCCTCCTAAATTCAATACCTAAAGGGCAATTAATACGGCTAAAAAGAATATGTTCCAATGAGGAGGACTTTCTAATTCAATCAGAAGAACTCCTAAAAAGATTTGAGGAGAGGGGATATCTAAAATCAAACCTAAAAGGGTCACTTACTGAAGTAATGGATATGAATAGGGATGATCTCCTAAACAAACAAAGGAATCAAAAACAAAAAACATGGGATTCTAATAGTCCAATTTTTATTACACAATATAATGTTCAAACCAATAGTATTAAAGAGATTGTGAAGAAACATTGGAATGTGTTATCTGCGGATCCCTTACTGAAGAAAGTATACCAGGAGGGCCCACGTTTTGTCTTTAAAAAAGCAAAAACAGTCGCAAATTATGTATCTAGAAGCCTATTTACATCCAAACAACAAACACATGGGGTTTGTCTCCCAAAAGGATGTTTCAAATGTTTGAAGTGTATCTCCTGTACCTTTTTGGAGTCATCACCTAATTTTGTATCCTTTAATACAGGACAAACATCTTATACTATATTAGTGAAAGCACTGTATGTTTGCCTGCCTGCCTGGATGTCCGGTGTCCCTAGGGGAAATCTCATTGGTCCCTTGGGCCGCCCCCGCACACCTCTCATTGGCCTGAGGCGGAGTGACGGCCCAAAGGACACACAGGGACACAAACACACACACAGGGACACAGGGACACAGGGACACACACACACAGGGACACACACACAGGGACACAGGGACACACACACAGGGACACATACACACACACAGGGACACACACTCTCCCCCGTCAGTTGGACCGCAGCTCACCTTCCACACCCCCCCCCTCCTCTCCCGGTGCCCCTCCTCTCCCGGTGCCCCTCACTCTCTCCCCCCTCCCCACCTCACCCAAATCCCCACGCTCCGCAACATCCCCAGCCGCACCATCACCCTCACCGTGCGCCGCGGAGGAAGCGCGGCCCTGCTGCTCAGCAGCAAACTCCAGGCTCCTTCCCCCTCGCGGCGCGGCCCGGGCCTCCTGCTCTCCCCCTCACGTGCGCCGCTACCGGAGAGGGGAAGCGGTGCGGGACTCCCCATCACGTGCGCCGCTACCGGAGAGGGGAAGCGCGGTGCGGGACTCCCCATCACGTGTGACGCTACCGGAGAGGGGAAGCGCGGCGCGGGACTCCCCATCACGTGTGACGCTACCGGAGAGGGGAAGCGCGGCGCGGGACTCCCCATCACGTGCGCCGCTACCGGAGAGGGGAAGCGCGGCGCGGGACTCCTGCCACTCTTGCCCCCCCCCCCCCAGCTTCCCGAACTCACCTCCTGCCCCAGCCAGATGCCACGGGGTCAAGGTAAGTCACACACCGTCTCCCACCCACGCACTGTCACCCAGTCACCCACACACCCACCCAGTCACTTTCACCCACCCAGTCACCCACCCACTCAGTCACTCACTCAGTCACCCACCCACTCAGTCACACACCCACTCAGTCACACACCCACCCACTCACTTAGTCACCCACCCACTCAGTCACCCACCCACTCACTCAGTCACCCACCCACTCACTCAGTCACCCACTCACTCAGTCACCCACTCACTCAGTCACCCACCCACTCACTCAGTCACCCACCCACACACCCACTCAGTCACCCACTCAGTCACCCACCCACACACCCACCCAGTCACCCACCCACACACCCACCCAGTCACTTTCACCCAGTCACCCACTTTCACCCAGTCACCCACCCACCCACCCACTCAGTCACCCACCCACCCACTCAGTCACCCACCCACCCACTCAGTCACCCATTCAGTCAGTCACCCACCCATTCAGTAAGTCAGTCACCCACTCACCCACCCACTCTCACTCAGTCACCCACCCACTCAGTCACCCACCCAGTCACCCAGTCACCCATTCAGTCAGTCACCCAGTCACCCACCCATTCAGTCAGTCAGTCACCCAGTCACCCACCCAGTCACCCACCCACTCACCCACCCAGTCAGTCACCCACTCACCCACCCAGTCAGTCACTCACCCACCCAGTCAGTCACCCACCCACCCAGTCACCCACCCACCCAGTCACCCACCCACCCACCCAGTCTCCCATTCACCCAGTCTCCCATTCACCCACCCAGTCAGTCTCCCACTCACCCACCCAGTCAGTCTCCCACTCACCCACCCAGTCAGTCTCCCACTCACCCACCCACCGACCCAACTCACCCACCCAAGCACCGACCCAAAGTCACCCACCGACCCAAAGTCACCCACCCACCGACCCAAAGTCAAACCGACCCAAAGTCACCCACCCACCGACCCAAAGTCACATACCCACTGACCCAAAGTCACACACCCACCGACCCAAAGTCAAACCGACCCAAAGTCACCCACCCACCGACCCAAAGTCACCCACCCACCGACCCAAAGTCAAACCGACCCAAAGTCACCCACCCACTCAGTCACCCACCCACCCACCCACCCACCCACTCAGTCAAGTGTCACACACCCACCCAGTCACCCACACACTCAGTCAACTCAGTCACCCACCTAGCTGTCAAGGGGGGGGGGGAGCCTAACCCTGTCGTACGCCCCCCCAAAATTACATCCCGGGCAACGCCGGGTCTCTCAGCTAGTATGCTATAAAATCCTTCATAAATTGCAATACCACATTCATAGTCTATTTATTGGACTGTGGATGTGGTAAGCAATATGTGGGATGTACCACACGAGCATTGAAGGTTAGAATGAGAGAGCATATTAGATTAATTAAACTACGGGATCTCACACACCCGGTATCCCAACACTTTACTACCTGTAAATATGGAGATGTCACCAAATTAAAATATAGAGGGATTGAACACATTGATAAACCATATAGGGGTGGTAATAGGTTAGAACTACTGGACAAAAGGGAACTCTTCTGGATTTTCACTTTGAATACTAGGATCCCATACGGGTTAAATACGGATTGGGATTTAAACCCATATTTCAAATAAATGAAATAATATCTATTAACATTTACTGTAAATCCATGAATTAACAACTGTAATGCAAAGTCATAATTTATATGTATATCTGATCTTTTTCATCCTTTTCATCTTTTTTATCTTTCTTATATTTGATATTTGATTTTTTTATATATCTGATATTTATATCTATATGTAATGAAAGATATAATGCCAAAAAGTGCTATTATATAATTGGATAACTATGTAAAAAATATTTACACCCAAAGATATTCATCCTCAATTCTGTTATACACTGGTTAAAGAAAATGATCTGGAATATATGAACCCTATACCCATACCTAAATTCATAAATATGGTCAGGTTATATATATGTATATAGAATTTGATATATGAACAACTGTATATATATATACTTTTTTGTCATTATTTAGTGATGAATTGAATAAATTGGTTAAGAAATGTAGCTATATATATGCATATTAAAGAACAATATCTTTTGATATATATATGGGGAAAGGGGGTTCATATATTTACACTCGAATGATTTTAAACATGTTAAAATAGATGTTTTTCTAAAAAACCTTTTTTTAATAGTCTTTTATTTTAACGTTTAATGTTTATGATAATAGTAATTGTATACATTAAGTTTTAATAGATTAATAAAGTTATTTTAATTCTGTGTTAGGTTTGTCAAGTTTAGGATGTCAATAAAGTTTATTTTGTTCTTAGACGCGCTGACGTCATCGCTATACCCGGCGCGAGGCACAGTACTCGTGACGCGTTCTGGAGACATGGCGCGTCGCGTGTGACGCAGCTGAGCGACGGGTTGGCGAGACGATTTTCGGGAAAAAGACACCTTGAGGAAGAGCGGAAGCTCGAAACATGTTGGTGGGGGCCTGAGGGCTCGTTGTTTCTTTGTAACCATGCTCTGACCTATTAAACCTTTATTTTTGGGACCCGCTCTCTAGCAATTATTTTTTCTGTAGTAGTGCTCCAACTCTCCTTCGTGAAACCTGTTTACTGCTGTGGAGTACCGGTAGCACACACCTACGAAGATTCAATCCCTTGAGGACCACCTACAAACAAGTGAGTTATACTACTCAATCTTGCACCACAATTTTCCTAATCAATGTTTTTGGCTGGACACTAGCAAGTGTGAGTACTCACCATTCAAGAGGTGGTACTCCTCCAGTTTATGGATATCTAGTGGAATAAGGTGTGTTATCTTATAGGTGGTCACCCTTATAATTATGGGATACTTCGAGGATACAATTTATGGCATTCTAGATTAATCTGATAAGTTGTTGGGTCTATGTTTAAGAGCCACACAGCTTTTTTCCTTTCTGTATGTGATTTGCGCACCTAAGAAGAAGCTGGGGTCGTTCCTCGTCCTTGCTGCTTCGCGAATGAAGCTCAAGAAAACTGAGAATGGGGGGTAGACGACTTTGGATCCCTTTTGGATTTGGAGCCTTGTGAGATCCATTTTTCTTGGAGGTTGAAGGGTAGCTTCTCCAGGATGGGTCTCACTCCACGAGCTGAGTCTAGGACGTTGAGACCTATTAAGGAATGGTTTTTCCTTGCGAACTCCAGTTCTTGCAGCAGGTCTCCAAGATCTCGTAACTTTGAGTAGTCTTTAGTTGTGATCTTGGGGAAGCTGTCGACTCTTTTGAAGAGCGAATCCTCAACTGCTAGGACTCTTCTAGCCTTTCCCACACTAGGTCAAGACCTACTTGGGGTTGGTGCGCGTTTGCTGCCCGCAGTCTTTTTGCGTACTCTCTGGATTCGTTCCCCAGGAACTTGAATAGCAGGTTGAGCTCTTCCCTTGCTGAGAAGTCCAAGCTGTTGATTGCGTCTTTGAACGTGAACTTCCACGTCCGGTAGTTCTCAGGGCGATCGTCGAAGCAGATGAGCCCTGCTTGTACCAGGTCGCGCCGGATCATATACTTGGCTATGTCTGTCAGGCCTGAGGCATCGGCGTGTTTGTCCCGTTCTGAGGTAGTTGCTGGGAGGGTCCGTGCGGTAGCCTCTTCCTTGGCGTGGACGCGTGATGACTGTTGGTCGGTGTGAGGGGCTGTGTTTCCCCGTGTGGGTGTACCTGGGTGGCGAGCCCGTTGTAGTGCATCCGTGTGCGCGCTGGCGTGTGGATCACTGTTGCGGCTGTGGCTATCCCAGGCAGCATGTGCCATTGGCGGAGCAGCGTCTCCTCCTCGTGGACCTTGCAAGTCTTTGGTGTCTGTGGTGTCACTCCCTCCGTGTTGAGATGGTGCGCTGGTGTTTACGCTGAAGAGGCTCCTTACGTAGTCGTCAGTGCGTTGGGCTGGATCCTCTGAGGCTATCCGGGCTATGGCGGCGACGGCGTCCTCTTCTTTGCTTAGAGCCTCTAGATCCGCGTCTAATTCGGCCTTTCTACGTGCATTGGCAGCATCGGCGGTAGCAGCGGCGGCCTGCTCCTCCTCTTCTATGCGCGCCTTTTCTGCCCTTACGGCTGCTTCTCACCGACCATATTCGGCCCTGGCACGTGCGGCCTCTGCGGTGGCTCGCGCCTTGGTAGCGCTTGTGCTTGCGCTAGACGCGTGAGACTGCGCTGATCTTGCTGACCTTGATGAGTGTCTGGATGTGCTGGAGCGCTGTGATGCAGTTTCCAGCAAAAGGTCCTTTCTCTGGTCTTCGGCCTCAGTGATAGTGGTCTGTACGAAGCCGTCATGCTCCAGGTCAGTTGCCTCCTGCTGGTCACGTTCGCTGAGGCTTTCCTCCGTGTTAATTCTTTTTAGGTATGCGAGATATGTTTGTGACAGCATTTGGTAACGTTTGTGACTTGACCTCAATTGGGCTATAGCTTGCCTAATTTGTTTCTCCTGATCGCTAGTACTTGCAACGTTACATATTTCACGACCAGTGTCCTCCCAGGCCTTCTCTAAATTTTCGCGGTGTGCTGCAATGTCAGTCTCATATTTTTCGCGGGCCTTTTGTGTCAGTGTGACTGTCCGTTTGGGCCTTGTGCCTGCCCGCGCCTGTTGCACTTGCGCAGCGGTCTCTGTGTCTGAGTGATCGCTTTCCTGCGTGATGTCTGGTGAGGCTCTGAGTTCTGCCATGCTGTAGGTGTGTGTAAGCCTTTTGCCAGTGCGTGTGGCGTGCGGTCTTTTACCTTGTCAGCGATGGGCGTCTGTCTCAGATGATGCAGAGCGGTGTCCTGCAGCGTGCAGCGTAGGGGTAGCTGTACTCACAGGTGTTCGGTGGCTCTGACCCGTGTCCTGGCGGGTGTCCGGTAGCGTGGCCCTTGATGGCGCTAGCCGTGGGGACGTGCGCAGGGGTAGGTGAGATGGTGGCTCCTCACTATGGGGCTGTGTAGAGGGTGAACTCAGACAGAGAAAAGGCAGTTAGGTTTTGTGTGAGAAGCACTGTTTGTTGCAAAGCTGCTGTGCAGTGTAGGCTGCTGTTTGTCTGTTAAAGCTGCAGGCTGTGTGCAGTTGAGCTACTTGGTGCTTCCTTTGTCTGCAGAGGCTGCCCTATTTTATCATGGAGTCTGGAGTAGCAGCTCCTGTAAGTGTCTGTAAGGCACACGATATCTTTTCACTATTCTGGAAGCCAGAGGGTCACGTGGTGATGACTTAGCTCAGATAGTGTCAACTCGGCCCTCTTTTCCAAGCACGACAAGGTCTGTTTCTTTTCTTACTTTATTTTGGAGAAAGCAGGG
Source organism: Ascaphus truei (assembly GCF_040206685.1). Lineage (NCBI taxonomy): Eukaryota > Metazoa > Chordata > Amphibia > Anura > Ascaphidae > Ascaphus > Ascaphus truei. The sequence continues at coordinate 4,153,866 of NC_134496.1, read as the reverse complement.
AAAAACAGTCTCTTGTGTAGAGGTGTAGGTCTAAATATCTCTGTGTGTGCTTAGTAGTAAAGGGAGGTGAAAAGATAATCTTGCAGTACCATTACAGGGGTTACAGCAAGGTACTCACGAGTCCAGAGGAATGGTGGAAAGGAAGTGCCAATGTATGCTGGGTAGTAAGATAGTCTGGGGACAGACCATCTGGGGCAGAGCAGAGGGGGAGAAAGCAGACTAGCCCATTTGAGAGAAAAGCTGGGGCTGCTATGGCAACTCACAGGAGTGTCTGGGGGAGCTACAACATGTAGCAATAATGTTGCATCTCTAATACAGCAAGCTGCTGGGAGAGGGGAAATGGCACTGTATTTATCACACAAGCACTGTGTTTGTGTGCAGAACCAAACACATACAGCTGGCACTAATAAGCTGGCAAGCAGGGCTGCGAGGAAAGGGGGGGGGGGGTGAAACAGAAGTGCAGACAGGGGTATTCCTATTCCATGACACCCCCATAGCCCACCCTCCTATTTTGCCCCCTTTACCCCCTTTCCAAATAAAAGGCTACAACACTGATTTAAATAATAAACAGGCAGGTCTACAATGTTATACTCCAATGGGAATCCTTAAATATCCTGAACCCCTTGAATGGTAAAATGAGTGCCCAACCATGCTCACCATTTAATTATTTCAGTAAGTACAAAAGGCTTCAGCACAATTCGAAAATTCTGTCTCGCTCTCTCTGAACTGAAGCGGTCGCGCGGTGATATAATATATCTCCAAGAAACTCATTTTTGGAAAAATGATCCACTGGCGATATTTAACAGATATTTTCCTAAAAGTTATTTTAGCTTCCGGGCCAGGCAAAAAATCTGGCGTGTAAATTTTTTTCCCCTACTATCCAATTTGAATCCCAAGTCAGTGATACTCGGCGGAGATTTTAATTTAGTTCTCAACACTAATATAGATAAATCGGCACTCCCTGGAGCAGACCAAGCTCTCAAAACCTTATACAGTATCTATCTAAAAACCTTGAAGATATTGTCAAAAGATTCCCTTTAACCGATATCTGGAGTGCACAACACCAAGCACAAAAGAGACTACTCGTTCTACTCCCCCCTCTCCATGACACATACTCCAGAACTGACTATTTTGTAATTAGCCCAGATCTAGTTACTTCCATTCTTGCATCCGATATTGGACCAATCACCTGCTGTGACCATGCCCCAATCCAAATTGATCTATCCCTCTCGAAGAAATGTGCCTCCCCGACGTGGTGAAGATTAAATGACTCCCTACTGAACTGCCCAGAAGTTTATAAGAAAATTCATTCTAATCTTAAAGATTATTTTTTAACATAATACTGGTTCTGTCTCTACCTCCACCCCCTGGAAGGCACACAAAGTCTGTATTAGGAGCTCCCTGATTTCCCTTGCCTCCGATAAGAAAAAGCAGAAACTGGGTACTTTTCTAAACCTACAAAACAAAATAAGAAAAATTAGAACAAATCCACAAATCCACTCCCAAAAAGAAAGTCCTCCAGAGAATAACAGCAACCAGAGACTGTGACGGTGGGGGTAGCTGGCCTTCCTAATAAAGCTCCAAACCCATCTGACTTCCCTTAGGAACCATGGGTAATGGGCCAAGAGGGTTAGCTCTTGGGCCCAGTATGATAATACACTGTGTTTCCATGTGACCATGTTCCCATATACGGTCCCCTGCAGGGTTATGGACTAGGGATACCATGTGTGGTTAGGATTCCCCATAGAATATGGCTGCAGGAAAGGGACTGTGGGAGTGAGAGGTGAAGGATGGATGTTGGGGAACACATATAGTTAGCCCCATGTGAATTTGGGCAGCACTCCACTGCCCCAGAATGTATTACCAGTGTGTGTTGTGATTTTACCATTCCGGGCATGCATTTAACCAGGGATTTTGGGTGCATGAGTTTTAAGGGGGATTTTGCGGGGAAACTGTTGTCAGAATGTGCATACAGGGTCAGGGACCAAAGTTACCGGTTCCCCGGTAAATGTATCCGACATGATTTGTGGATACGTGTGCATATTGGCCCCATCAATATCGCCCCTTAAAAACGTAACCGTGACTCACCACTAAAGTACCCTGCTTCAGCACAGCCTAGGAAGGAAAGTGAGCCATGGTGAAAGGTGTTCTAGTATACTTAGAAAAGGGGGTCCCTGGTTTAGGGGATACCCGTCTTTACATTACATTTTGGGACACGCTCTCTAGCAATTATTTTTTCTGTAGTAGTGCTCCAACTCTCCTTCGTGAAACCTGTTTACTGCTGTGGAGTACCGGTAGCTCACACCTACGAAGATTCAATCCCTTGAGGACCACCTACAAACAAGTGAGTTATACTACTCAATCTTGCACCACAATTTTCCTAATCAATGTTTTTGGCTGGACACTAGCAAGTGTGAGTACTCACCATTCAAGAGGTGGTACTCCTCCAGTTTATTGATATCTAGTGGAATAAGGTGTGTTATCTTATAGGTGGTCACCCTTATAATTATGGGATACTTTGAGGATACAATTTATGGCATTCAAGATTAATCTGATAAGTTGTTGGGTCTATGTTTAAGAGCCACACAGCTTTTTTCCTTTCTGTATGTGGTTTGTGCACCTAAGAAGAAGCTGGGGTCGTTCCTCGTCCTTGCTGCTTCGCGAATGAAGCTCAAGAAAACTGAGAATGGGGGGTAGACGACTTGCTTCTCCCTTTTGGATTTGGAGCCTTGTGAGATCCATTTTTCTTGGAGGTTGAAAGGTAGCTTCTCCAGGATGGGTCTCACTCCACGAGCTGAGTCTAGGACGTTGAGACCTATTAAGGAATGGTTTTTCCTTGCGAACTCCAGTTCTTGCAGCAGGTCTCCAAGATCTCGTAACTTTGAGTAGTCTTTAGTTGTGATCTTGGGGAAGCTGTCGACTCTTTTGAAGAGCGAATCCTCAACTGCTAGGACTCTTCTAGCCTTTCCCACACTAGGTCAAGACCTACTTGGGGTTGGTGCGCGTTTGCTGCCCGCAGTCTTTTTGCGTACTCTCTGGATTCGTTCCCCAGGAACTTGAATAGCAGGTTGAGCTCTTCCCTTGCTGAGAAGTCCAAGCTGTTGATTGCGTCTTTGAACGTGAACTTCCACGTCCGGTAGTTCTCAGGGCGGTCGTCGAAGCAGATGAGCCCTGCTTGTACCAGGTCGCGCTGGATCATATACTTGGCTATGTCTGTCAGGCCTGAGGCATCGGCGTGTTTGTCCCGTTCTGAGGTAGTTGCTGGGAGGGTCCGTGCGGTAGCCTCTTCCTTGGCGTGGACGCGTGATGACTGTTGGTCGGTGTGAGGGGCTGTGTTTCCCCGTGTGGGTGTACCTGGGTGGCGAGCCCGTTGTAGTGCATCCGTGTGCGCGCTGGTGTGTGGATCACTGTTGCGGCTGTGGCTATCCCAGGCAGCATGTGCCATTGGCGGAGCAGCGTTTCCTCCTCGTGGACCTAGCAAGTCTTTGGTGTCTGTGGTGTCACTCCCTCCGTGTTGAGATGGTGCGCTGGTGTTTACGCTGAAGAGGCTCCTTACGTAGTCGTCAGTGCGTTGGGCTGGATCCTCTGAGGCTATCCAGGCTATGGCGGCTACGGCGTCCTCTTCTTTGCTTAGAGCCTCTAGATCCACGTCTAATTCGGCCTTTCTACGTGCATTGGCAGTGGCGGCGGTAGCAGCGGCGGCCTGCTCCTCCTCTTCTATGCGCGCCTTTTCTGCCCTTACGGCTGCTTCTCACCGACCATATTCGGCCCTGGCACGTGCGGCCTCTGCGGTGGCTCGCGCCTTGGTAGCGCTTGCGCTAGACGCGTGAGACTGCGCTGATCTTGCTGACCTTGATGAGTGTCTGGATGTGCTGGAGCGCTGTGATGCAGTTTCCAGCAAAAGGTCCTTTCTCTGGTCTTCGGCCTCAGTGATAGTGGTCTGCACGAAGCCGTCACGCTCCAGGTCAGTTGCCTCCTGCTGGTCACGTTCGCTGAGGCTTTCCTCCGTGTTAATTCTTTTTAGGTATGCGAGATATGTTTGTGACAGCATTTGGTAACGTTTGTGACTTGACCTCAATTGGGCTATAGCTTGCCTAATTTGTTTCTCCTGATCGCTAGTACTTGCAACGTTACATATTTCACGACCAGTGTCCTCCCAGGCCTTCTCTAAATTTTCACGGTGTGCTGCAATGTCAGTCTCATATTTTTCGCGGGCCTTTTGTGTCAGTGTGACTGTCCGTTTGGGCCTTGTGCCTGCCCGCGCCTGTTGCACTTGCGCAGCGGTCTCTGTGTCTGAGTGATCGCTTTCCTGCGTGATGTCTGGTGAGGCTCTGAGTTCTGCCATGCTGTAGGTGTGTGTAGGCCTTTTGCCAGTGCGTGTGGCGTGCGGTCTTTTACCTTGTCAGCGATGGGCGTCTGTCTCAGATGATGCAGAGCTGTGTCTTGCAGCGTGCAGCGTAGGGGTAGCTGTACTCACAGGTGTCCGGTGGCTCTGACCCGTGTCCTGGCGGGTGTCCGGTAGCGTGGCCCTTGATGGCGCTAGCCGTGGGGACGTGCGCAGGGGTAGGTGAGATGGTGGCTCCTCACTATGGGGCTGTGTAGAGGGTGAACTCAGACAGAGAAAAGGCAGTTAGGTTTTGTGTGAGAAGCACTGTTTGTTGCAAAGCTGCTGTGCAGTGTAGGCTGCTGCTTGTCTGTTAAAGCTGCAGGCTGTGTGCAGTTGAGCTACTTGGTGCTTCCTTTGTCTGCAGAGGCTGCCCTATTTTATCATGGAGTCTGGAGTAGCAGCTCCTGTAAGTGTCTGTAAGGCACACGATATCTTTTCACTATTCTGGAAGCCAGAGGGTCACGTGGTGATGACTTAGCTCAGATAGTGTCAACTCGGCCCTCTTTTCCAAGCACGACAAGGTCTGTTTCTTTTCTTACTTTATTTTGGAGAAAGCAGGGAAAAACAGTCTCTTGTGTAGAGGTGTAGGTCTAAATATCTCTGTGTGTGCTTAGTAGTAAAGGGAGGTGAAAAGATAATCTTGCAGTACCATGACAGGGGTTACAGCAAGGTACTCACGAGTCCAGAGGAATGGTGGAAAGGAAGTGCCAATGTATGCTCGGTAGTGAGATAGTCTGGGGACAGACCATCTGGGGCAGAGCAGAGGGGGAGAAAGCAGACTAGCCCATTTGAGAGAAAAGCTGGGGCTGCTATGGCAACTCACAGGAGTGTCTGGGGGAGCTACAACATGTAGCAATAATGTTGCATCTCTAATACAGCAAGCTGCTGGGAGAGAGGAAATGGCACTGTATTTATCACACAAGCACTGTGTTTGTGTGCAGAACCAAACACATACAGCTGGCACTAATAAGCTGGCAAGCAGGGCTGCGAGGAAAGGGGGGGGGGGTGAAACAGAAGTGCAGACAGGGGTATTCCTGTTCCATGACACCCCCATAGCCCACCCTCCTATTTTGCCCCCTTTACCCCCTTTCCAAATAAAAGGCTACAACACTGATTTAAATAATAAACAGGCAGGTCTACAATGTTATACTCCAATGGGAATCCTTAAATATCCTGAACCCCTTGAATGGTAAAATGAGTGCCCAACCATGCTCACCATTTAATTATTTCAGTAAGTACAAAAGGCTTCAGCACAATTCGAAAATGCTGTCTCGCTCTCTCTGAACTGAAGCGGTCGCGCGGTGATATAATATATCTCCAAGAAACTCATTTTTGGAAAAATGATCCACTGGCGATATTTAACAGATATTTTCCTAAAAGTTATTTTAGCTTCCGGGCCAGCCAAAAAATCTGGCGTGTAAATTTTTTCTCCCTACTATCCAATTTGAATCCCAAGTCAGTGATACTCGGCGGAGATTTTAATTTAGTTCTCAACACTAATATAGATAAATCGGCACTCCCTGGAGCAGACCAAGCTCTCAAAACCTTATACAGTATCTATCTAAAAACCTTGAAGATATTGTCAAAAGATTCCCTTTAACCGATATCTGGAGTGCACAACACCAAGCACAAAAGAGACTACTCGTTCTACTCCCCCCTCTCCATGACACATACTCCAGAACTGACTATTTTGTAATTAGCCCAGATCTAGTTACTTCCATTCTTGCATCCGATATTGGACCAATCACCTGCTGTGACCATGCCCCAATCCAAATTGATCTATCCCTCTCGAAGAAATGTGCCTCCCCGACGTGGTGAAGATTAAATGACTCCCTACTGAACTGCCCAGAAGTTTATAAGAAAATTCATTCTAATCTTAAAGATTATTTTTTAACATAATACTGGTTCTGTCTCTACCTCCACCCCCTGGGAGGCACACAAAGTCTGTATTAGGAGCTCCCTGATTTCCCTTGCCTCCGATAAGAAAAAGCAGAAACTGGGTACTTTTCTAAACCTACAAAACAAAATAAGAAAAATTAGAACAAATCCACAAATCCACTCCCAAAAAGAAAGTCCTCCAGAGAATAACAGCAACCAGAGACTGTGACGGTGGGGGTAGCTGGCCTTCCTAATAAAGCTCCAAACCCATCTGACTTCCCTTAGGAACCATGGGTAATGGGCCAAGAGGGTTAGCTCTTGGGCCCAGTATGATAATACACTGTGTTTCCATGTGACCATGTTCCCATATACGGTCCCCTGCAGGGTTATGGACTAGGGATACCATGTGTGGTTAGGATTCCCCATAGAATATGGCTGCAGGAAAGGGACTGTGGGAGTGAGAGGTGAAGGATGGATGTTGGGGAACACATATAGTTAGCCCCATGTGAATTTGGGCAGCACTCCACTGCCCCAGAATGTATTACCAGTGTGTGTTGTGATTTTACCATTCCGGGCATGCATTTAACCAGGGATTTTGGGTGCATGAGTTTTAAGGGGGATTTTGCGGGGAAACTGTTGTCAGAATGTGCATACAGGGTCAGGGACCAAAGTTACCGGTTCCCCGGTAAATGTATCCGACATGATTTGTGGATACGTGTGCATATTGGCCCCATCAATATCGCCCCTTAAAAACGTAACCGTGACTCACCACTAAAATACCCTGCTTCAGCACAGCCTGGGAAGGAAAGTGAGCCAGGGTGAAAGGTGTTCTAGTATACTTAGAAAAGGGGGTCCCTGGTTTAGGGGATACCAGTCTTTACATAAGGACGGGGTGGGCTATGGAAGTCCCATGTAAAATATAGCAAAAACCTGACCTGTTTAGGGGCTTTTTGGGTTCCCTGTGTCGTAGAGACATGAGATTTTAAGGTATACATTTTATGTGGGATATTTGGGCAAAAATGTTTTAGTTTTGTTTGCAAGAGTTTGGGGGGCCGAGTTACTGGTAGTCCCCTGATTCTCCCCAGCAGGCACTATTTGTGGGTCCGTGTGGTGAATTACTGGTTTTCAAGCCCAGGTAACTAATTTCCCCACATATATAAGGTTCCCCCAGGTTTATACTTTACTAGCTGATATACCCGGCGTTGCCCGGGATTGCAGGGGCGGGGGGCGTGAAAGGCAGGGAGGGGGGGGGGATGGGGGCGTGGCAGGAAGGGGGGGCGTGGCAGGGAGGGGGGGCATGGCAGGGGGGGGCGTGGCAGGGATGGGGGGCATGGCAGGGGGGGGACGGGGGCGTGGCAGGGAGGGGGCGTGGCAGGGAGGGGGGGGCGTGGCAGGGAGGGGGGGGGCGTGAAAGGCAGGGAGGGGGGGGGGCGTGAAAGGCAGGGAGGGGGGGGGGCGGGGGCGTGAAAGGCAGGGAGGGGGGTGGCGTGAAATGCAGGGAGAGGACGGGGGTGGCGTTAAAGGCAGGGAGGGGACGGGGGGGCGTGAAAGGCAGGGAGGGGGCGTGAAAGGCAGGGAGGGGGCGTGAATGGCAGGGAGGGGACGGGCGTGAATGGCAGGGGGGGATGGGCGTGAATGGCAGGGGGGACGGCATGAAAGGCAGGGAGGGGACGGGGGGCGTGAAAGGCAGGGAGGGGACGGGGGCGTGAAATGCAGGGAGGGGACGGCGGGCGTGAAATGCAGGGAGGGGACGGGGGGCATGAAATGCAGGGAGGGGACGGGGGCGTGAAATGCAGGGAGGGGTGGCGTGAAAGGCAGGGAGGGGTGGCGTGAAAGGCAGGGAGGGGTGGCGTGAAAGGCAGGGAGGGGTGGCGTGAAAGGCAGGGAGGGGTGGCGTGAAAGGCAGGGGGGGGTGGCGTGAAAGGCAGGGGGGGCGTGAGTGACAGGGGGGGTGGCGTGAAATGCAGGGGGGGTGGTGTGAAAGGCAGGGAGGGGGGTGGCGTGAAAGGCAGGGAGGGGGGTGGCGTGAAAGGCAGGGGGGGGCGTGAAAGGGAGGGGGGGCGTGAAAGGGAGGGGGGCGTGAAAAGCAGGGAGGGGAGCGTGAAAGGCAGGGAGGGAGGGGCGTGAATGGCAGCGAGGGGGGGGCATGAAAGGCAGTGAGGGGGGGCGTGTGACGGGAGCTTTGTGACAGGCTATAAATACTACACCACCAAAGATATACTCATTCTGATATCTCCTTGCGTAACCGCACCCCTGGGTGGGAGGGGGGGGGCGTGAAAGGCAGGGAGGGGGGGGCGTGAAAGGCAGGGAGGGGGGGGGCGTGAAAGGCAGGGATGGGGGGAGCGTGAAAGGCAGGGAAGGGGGGCGTGAAAGGCAGGGAGGGGGGGCGTGAAAGGCAGGGAAGGGGGGGCGTGAAAGGCAGGGATGGGGGGGGAGTGAAAGGCAGGGAGGGGGGGCCGTGAAAGGCAGGGAGGGGAGGGCGTGAAAGGCAGGGAGGGGGGGCGTGAAAGGCAGGGAGGGGGGGCGTGAAAGGCAGGGAGGGTGGCGTGAAAGGCAGGGGGGGTGGCGTGAAAGGCAGGGGGGGTGGCGTGAAAGGCAGGGGGGGTGGCGTGAAAGGCAGGGAGGGGATGGGGTGGCGTAAAAAAGGCAGGGAGGGGATGGGGGGGGGGGGCGTGAAAGGCAGGGAGGGGGCGTGAAAGGCAGGGAGGGGGCATGAATGGCAGGGAGGGGACAGGCGTGAATGGCAGGGGGGGATGGCGTGAAAGGCAGGGAGGGGGCGTGAAAGGCATAGAGGGGACGGGGGTATGAAATGCAGGGAGGGGACGGGGGGCGTGAAATGCAGGGAGGGGACGGGGGGCGTGAAATGCAGGGAGGGGATGGGAGCGTGAAAGGCAGGGAGGGGACGGGGGCGTGAAAGGCAGGGAGGGGGGGCATGAAAGGCAGGGAGGGGGGGCGTGAAAGGCAGGGAGGGGGGGCGTGAAAGGCAGGGAGGGGGGGCATTAAAGGCAGGGAGGGGGGGCGTGAAAGGCAGGGAGGGGGGGCGAGAAAGGCAGGGAGGGGGGGTCGTGAAAGGCAGGGGGGGTGGCGTGGAAGGCAGGGGGTGGCGTGAAAGGCAGGGGGGGGGCGTGAGAGGCAGGGGGGTGGCGTGAAAGGCAGGGGGTGGCGTGAAAGGCTGAAAGGCAGGGAGGGGGGGCATTAAAGGCAGGGAGGGGGGGCGTGAAAGGCAGGGAGGGGGGTGGCGTGAAAGGCAGGGAGGGGGTGGCGTGAAAGGCAGGGAGGGGGTGGCGTGAAAGGCATGGAGGGGGTGGCGTGAAAGGCAGAGGGGGGGGCGTGAAAGGCAGAGAGGGGGGGGGCGTGAAAGGGAGGGGGGGCGTGAAAGGCAGGAAGGGGGGGCGTGAAAGGCAGGGAGGGGGGTGTGAAAGCCAGGGAGGGGGGGCGTGAAAGGCAGCGAGGGGGGGGCGTGTGACGGGAGCTTTGTGACAGGCTATAAATACTACACTACCAAAGATATAACTGGGTTGAACTGGACGAGGCTTAGATATGATAAAATATAATTTATTCCTTGAAAAAGGTGAACACACGAGATTATACAAATAACAGACAAAATATGGACACGCACTTAAGATGGAATGATGAAACAGTCATATCTGGACTTCGCAGTTCATACAGAAATCTTCATAATCATCAAGACACGAAAGACAATAGCCATAGGCTGAGCCTGGTTCTTATACAATTATTTCCCATTGAACACAACCTAAACCCAGCCCCTCTCATAAATCAGCGGTGAGGTTGACAGTTTTCCTCAGAGAAAAACTCCTCCCTCCCAAGGACGTTTAAAAACTGCTTTTCCTATCTAAATAACTTCATAACTTCAGTTCAGTAATACTTACTGGCACGCGAGACATATTAATACATTCCGGCACGCATGACGCTCCCAATGAGACTAAATATTACCGTGTAATACTAAAATTAAGAGAGATATTAATATCTGTCTCTTAGGACCTGCCAGACATCAGGTGTCTGTAATCCTTATGTGCGAATCAGTCTCACGAATACACATATGTAGCTTTTAGCACGTTCAGCTGAGGACATCTCATAATATTCTTATATTTAATAAGGTCACTCATTCTGATATCTCCTTGCGTAACCGCACCCCTGGCCCCCATCAAGAAATCCTTTGAAGCAGGGACTCCTGTGTAGTGAACATTTGTCACCGGTGCTATATTTCACACCCAATGCCCCAGCCTGGGTCCTAGCTGTCTCTACCAGCCAGATGTGTTAACATACACCAAACCCCCTCTGTAATTTTCACACCCAACTTCAATCAAGCCTTTTGAAGCCCAGATATTTCTTTTTTTTTTTTTTTTTTTTTTTTCCAAATTTTTTTATTAGGCAATAATAATTGTTAACAAATTTGTTAAAACAGATCATATGTGGCCTAATACAGTTTTTAACATTTTGAAAGAAAGAGACTCCACGTCCCCCTGTTCCTCCGGGGTCAATCGGGGTAGCATGGAGTTGAAACAGAAAGAAGATGAAAGAGAAAGAAGAGAGGGGGGGGAGGGGGGGAGCGGGTGTATCACCCCCTCGTCCTGATCCGCCCAAACACTTGCCATCTCCTATGATGGCCTCCAGGGCTGTATTTATGTATTAGTTCTATTGGTCTGGGTCATACGTGTGTACCACGGATCCCAAGTTTTGTTGAAGGTGGTAGTGGACCTTTTCACAAATGCAGACAGTCTCTCCATGTCTTTTACATCATTGATTCTGTTTATCACCGTCTGTCTGGAGGGGGGAGACACCTTCTTCCAGGCGGCTGCCACCGCACATCTGGCCGCCGTGAGAATAAGGGAGATTAATTTGCCTGTTGGTCGGTCCAGTGTCTCTAAGGGCCTGGCCAAGAGGTAGGTCAGCGGTTCAATTGGGATTGTGAGGTCTGTGACCTCTTTTATAAGATTATGTATAGTTTCCCAGTATTTTTGAATTTCTGGACATGACCACCAGATGTGGGCCATGTCCCCCCGTTGACCGCAGCCTCTCCAGCATAGGTCGGAGGCCAGTGGGTAGACTTGGCTAATTTCGGCTGGGGTAAGATACCAGCGAAACAGGATTTTATAAATATTCTCTTTTATTGTGGTGTATATGGAAGTTCCTGAGGCTGTCTCCCAAATACTTTCCCAATCCTCTCGGTCTATAACAATGTCCAATTCTGCTGCCCAATGCAGCATATAGTCGTGCGTCGGAGCTTCTGAGGCTTTCTCAAGCTCTGCACATATTTGCGTTATAAGACCTTTCTGATGGCCGGGCTCTCTGCAGAGCCTTTCAAAGCCAGTGAGAGGGGGAAATTCCAACGTTGGGGATAGTGTTTGAGTGAAGTGCCGAATTTGTAGGTATTTGAAGACGTTTAGGTCTCTTAGTTCATATTTGGTCCGTAGATTTTGGAAACTCAGGAACTGCCCAAAGCTCAGGAGGTCAACAATTGCTCTGATATTTTTGGTTTCAAATTGGTCAAATTGTCTGGGCTCACATCCAGGTGGGAATTTTGGGTTTTTGTGGATTGGTGTAAGTTGGGAGTGAGGTGACATGAGCTTAAATTTATATCTGCATTTCGTCCAAATTTCCCAGGTGTGTCTCATTGGGCCTAATTGGAATTTGTTACTTGGTATGTCTTCCTTACTCATGGACCAAAGGCAAGCTGGCAGTGAGGGCGTCCCGGCATAATGTGTTTCTATACCTAGCCAGCAGCATTGTTTCGGGCTAGTGTTCCAGACCACCGCCTGTCGCAGTTGTGCGGCCAGGTAGTATCTTGATACGTCTGGGACTCCTAGTCCTCCTCTCCCCCTTGGGGCCAGAAGAACCGTTTTGGCGACTCTAGGTTTTTTACCTTGCCAAATAAAGTGGAGAATTGATTTTTGAATATTCTTTAATTCTGAGCCAGGGATGGGGACCGGGAGTGTCTGGAAGTAATATAGCAATCTAGGGAGTATGTTCATTTTAACCGAGACCATCCTCCCGGTCCATGATATTTGGTATCCTCCCCATTTGTTTAGATCTTGTTTGATTTGTTTGAACAGTGCCGGGTAGTTATGTTGGTAAAGCGTTTGGTAGGTCCTCGATATCTTAACTCCCAAGTATTTGATACAGGAGGATCTCCAACGATAGTCAAAATTTAATTTGAGGAGTTTCACCTCTGGCTCTGGCAGGCTTAGATTCAGGGCCTCCGATTTGTCTTGGTTTATTTTATATCCTGAAATTTGTCCAAATTCATGGAGTTCTTTATGAAGGTTGGGTAGGGAGATTTGAGGTTTGGAGAGGGTTAGTATGACATCATCAGCAAATAGGGATATTTTGTGCTGCCTTTGTCCAATTTCTATTCCCTGGATGTCTCTATTGAGTCTTATTGCTGATGCCAGCGGTTCTATGGTTAGTGCAAAGAGGAGAGGAGATAAGGGGCACCCCTGTCGAGTACCATTTGTAATCTCGAACCTCTGGTTATTGCCGCCAGGTAATTTTACCGTTGCTGATGGGTTGTGGTATAATCTGCGGACCCCCTCTAGGTATGCGTCTTTGAAGCCGAATTTACGCATAGTTTGGTCCAGGAATTGCCAGTTTATCCTATCGAACGCCTTCTCTGCGTCTAGGCTTAATAAAAGTGCTTTGGTCCCCGAGAGGTGGACATGCTCAATTATGTTGATTATCTTCCGAGTATTATCTGAGGCTTGTCTGCCCATTACGAATCCGACTTGATCTATATTTATGAGCCTCGGTAAGATGGAAGCCCAGATATTTCTGAAAAGACACACCACATTTGTATTTTCCTAAACTGTAGCTCATTAACCCCTTAAGCCCCAGTGTGTGTGTGGTGCAGACACTGTCACAGAAACAATACATTTATACAGGGGAATAAACAGTTGGATGGCTGAAGCAAGGCAAAAACACATTACTGGACCACAGTCAAGTTAACCCCTTGCTTCCCAGGTGAGAGTAGAGGGTGGCCAAATGGGGTGTAACCCCTTTAATCCCGGGCCAAATCCTCTCCCTCTTGACATGGCGTGAAAGACAGGGAGGGGGGTGGCGTGAAAGGCAGGGAGGGGGGTGGCATGAAAGGCAGGGAGGGGGATGGCATGAAAGGCAGGGAGGGGGGTGGCATGAAAGGCAGGGAGGGGGATGGCATGAAAGGCAGGGAGGGGGGGCGTGAAAGGCAGGGAGGGGGGGGCATAAAAGGCAGGGAGGGGGGGCGTGAAAGGCAGGGAAGGGAGGGTGTGAAAGGCAGGGAGGGGGGGGCATGAAAAGCAGGGAGTGGGGGGGCATGAAAGGCAGGGAGGGGGGGGCGTGAAAGGCAGTGAGGGGGGGGGGCGTGAAAGGCAGGGAAGGGGGGGGGGGCGTGAAAGGCAGGGAGGGGGGCATGAAAGGCAGGAAGGGGGGCGTGAAAGGCAGGGAAGGGGGGGCGTGAAAGGCAGGGAGTGGGGGGGCGTGAAAGGCAGGGAGGTGGGGCGTGAAAGGCAGGGAGGGGGGCATGAAAGGCAGGGAGGGGGGTGGCATGAAAGGCAGGGAGGGGGATGGCATGAAAGGCAGGGAGGGGGGGCGTGAAAGGCAGGGAGGGGGGGGGCATAAAAGGCAGGGAGGGGGGGCGTGAAAGGCAGGGAAGGGGGGGGTGTGAAAGGCAGGGAGGGGGGGGCATGAAAAGCAGGGAGTGGGGGGGCATGAAAGGCAGGGAGGGGGGGGGCGTGAAAGGCAGGGAGGGGGGGGGGGCGTGAAAGGCAGGGAGGGGGGGGGCGTGAAAGGCAGGGAGGGGGGCATGAAAGACAGGAAGGGGGGCGTGAAAGGCAGGGAAGGGGGGGCGTGAAAGGCAGGGAGTGGGGGGGCGTGAAAGGCAGGGAGGTGGGGCGTGAAAGGCAGGGAGGGGGGCATGAAAGGCAGGGAGGGGGACATGAAAGGCAGGAAGGGGGGGCGTCAAAGGCGGGGCGTCAAAGGCGGGGGGGGGGGCGCGTCAAAGGCAGGGGGGGCGCGTCAAAGGCAGGGGGGGCACGTCAAAGGCAGGGGGGCGGCGTCAAAGGCAGAGAGGGCGTCAAAGGCAGGGAGGGCATCAAAGGCAGTGGGGGCATCAATGGCAGGGGGGGCATCAAAGGCAGGGGGGGCGTCAAAGGCAGGGGGGGCGTCAAAGGCAGGGGGGGGCATCAAAGGCAGGGGGGGCATCAAAGGCAGGGGGGGGGCGTCAAAGGCGGGGGGCGTCAAAGGCAGGGGGGCATCAAAGGCAGGGGGGGCGTCAAAGGCAGGGGGGGCGTCAAAGGCAGGGGGGGCGTCAAAGGCAGGGGGGGTGCGTCAAAGGCAGGGGGGGCGCGTCAAAGGCAGGGGGGGCGTCAAAGGCAGGGGGGCATCAAAGGCAGGGGGGCATCAAAGGCAGGGGGGGCGACAAAGGCAGGGGGGGCATCAAAGGCAGTGGGGGCGACAAAGGCAGGGGGGGCATCAAAGGCAGGGGGGGCATCAAAGGCAGGGGGGGCATCAAAGGCAGGGGGGCATCAAAGGCAGGGGGGCATCAAAGGCAGGGGGGGCGTCAAAGGCAGGGGGGCGTCAAAGGCGGGGGGTGTGCAGGGGGGGCATCAAAGGCACAGGGGGCGTCAAAGGCAGGGGGGGCATCAAAGGCAGGGGGGGCGTCAAAGGCAGGGGGGGTGTCAAAGGCAGGGGGGGTGTCAAAGGCAAGGGGGGGGCGTCAAAGGCTGGGGGGGCATGCAGGGGGGGCGTCAAAGGCAGGGGCGCGTCAAAGGCAGGGGGGGCGTCAGAGGCAGGGGGGGCGTCAAATGCAGGGGCGTCAAAGGCGGAGGGGGCATCAAAGGCAGGGGGGGTGCGTCAAAGGCAGGGGGGGCGCGTCAAAGGCAGGGGGGGCGTCAAAGGCAGGGGGGCATCAAAGGCAGGGGGGCATCAAAGGCAGGGGGGGCGACAAAGGCAGGGGGGGCATCAAAGGCAGTGGGGGCGACAAAGGCAGGGGGGGCATCAAAGGCAGGGGGGGCATCAAAGTCAGGGGGGGCATCAAAGGCAGGGGGGCATCAAAGGCAGGGGGGCCTCAAAGGCAGGGGGGGCGTCAAAGGCAGGGGGGGCATCAAAGGCAGGGGGGGGGCGTCAAAGGCGGGGGGCGTCAAAGGCAGGGGGGCATCAAAGGCAGGGGGGGCGTCAAAGGCAGGGGGGGCGTCAAAGGCAGGGGGGGGCGTCAAAGGCAGGGGGGGCGTCAAAGGCAGGGGGGGTGCGTCAAAGGCAGGGGGGGCGCGTCAAAGGCAGGGGGGGCGTCAAAGGCAGGGGGGGCGACAAAGGCAGGGGGGGCATCAAAGGCAGTGGGGGCGTCAAAGGCAGGGGGGCGTCAAAGGCAGGGGGGCGTCAGAGGCAGGGGGGCGTCAGAGGCAGGGGGGGCGTCAAATGCAGGGGCGTCAAAGGCGGAGGGGGCATCAAAGGCAGGGGGGGCGTCAAAGACAGGGGGGGGCGTCAAAGGCAGGGGGGGGCATCAAAGGCAGGGGGGGGCATCAAAGGCAGGGGGGGGGCATCAAAGGCAGGGGGGGGCATCAAAGGCAGGGGGGGCGTCAAAGGTAGGGGGGGCATCAAAGGCAGGGGGGGCGTCAAAGGTAGGGGGGGTGTCAAAGGCAGGGGGGTGTCAAAGGCAAGGGGGGGGCGTCAAAGGCTGGGGGGCGTGCAGGGGGGGCGTCAAAGGCAGGGGGGGGTCAAAGGCAGGGGGGCATCAAAGGCAGGGGGGGCGTCAGAGGCAGGGGGGGCGTCAAATGCAGGGGCGTCAAAGGCGGAGGGGGCATCAAAGGCAGGGGGGCGTCAGAGGCAAGGGGGGCGTCAAATGCAGGGGCGTCAAAGGCGGAGGGGGCGTCAAAGGCAGGGGGGGGGCATCAAAGGCAGGGGGGGGCATCAAAGGCAGGGGGGGGTGCGTCAAAGGCAGGGGGGGGCATCAAAGGCAGGGTGGGCGACAAAGGCAGGGGGGTGACAAAGGCAGGGCGGGGCATCAAAGGCAGGGGGGCGTCAAAGGCGGGGGGGCGTCAAAGGCAGGGGGGGCGTCAAAGGCAGGGGGGTGTGCAGGGGGGGCGTCAAAGGCAGGGGGGCGTCAAAGGCAGGGGGGGCATCAAAGGCAGGGGGGGCATCAAAGGCAGGGTGGGGCATCAAAGGCAGGGGGGGCATCAAAGGCAGGGGAGGGGCGTCAAAGACAGGGGGGCGTCAAAGGCAGGGGGGGTGTCAAAGGCGGGGGGCGTCAAAGGCAAGGGGGGCATCAAAGGCAAGGGGGGGTGTCAAAGGCTGGGGGGGCGTGCAGGTGGGGGCATCAAATGCTGGGGGGGCGTCAAAGGCGGGGGCGTCAAAAGCGGGGGGGCGTCAAAGGCAGGGGGGGTGTCAAAGGCAGGGGGGGCGTCAAAGGCAGGGGGGGTGTCAAAGGCGGGGGGGGCATCAAAGGCAGGGGGGCGTCAAAGGCAGGGGGGGCGTCAAAGGCAGGGGGGTGTCAAAGGCAGGGGGGGTGTCAAAGGCAGGGGGGGTGTCAAAGGCAGGGGGGGGCGTCAAAGGCAGGGGGGCGCCAAAGGCAGGGGGGGCGTCAAAGGCAGGGGGGGGGTGTCAAAGGCAGGGGGGGGGCGTCAAAGGCATGGATTCCTCCCCCTGCATTTCCTCACCTGGCAGCATGCCGCGCTCCTCGGCCTGCCAGTGGTTCTCTCCCCCCTCGTGGCTTCCGGCGACTCCCGGTGGCACAAAGGAGCTATTGCGCGGCCGCAACTCCCTGCCGCCCTTCTCCTGCTCCTCGGGGATGTTGACTGGGGTAGCGGTGTGTGGGGGTGGGGGGTGAGCCGTAGAGAGCGTGCTCTGGGCGGTGGGGGGAAGTGGTTAAGCGCCGGAGAGCGGGGGTCCTTCCGGAGGCTGCCTGCCCACTGCCTGTCCCCCTGCAGGGGAGGGAGGGAAGTGAGCGCCGGGGAGGGAGGGAAGTGAGCGACGGGGAGGGAGGGAGTGAGCGCTGGGGAGGGAGGGAAGTGAGCGCCAGGGAGGGAGGTGTCACGCTGTGCAGCCCATAGACCAGGCCAGTCCCCTGTACTGAGGTGGGATGTTGAATATACACACCGACAGCAGAGGGAGCGGGTCCGGGATGTGGTTGTAGCGTGGCCAGGCCTGGGTTAAGATTTAGAATAGTCGTTGTACTTGCCGAGTTCAGGAGTATAGAGAGTTCCGTAGTTTAAATCCGTTTCCGTGTCCAAGGGTCTGAGAGGTAAGAATCGTGATGGGTAAGCTGAAGTCGGGAGCCAGAGGGGTAAGTCAGACAAGCCGGTTCAAATCTGTAGGAGAAAAGACAAACAGGAGCACGACACAGTTTCCAGGCTACACAGGAAGCAAGGAGCTATGCAGAGCAAGGAAGTGAAGTCACAGCCGGATATTTAAAGCGACAGTGACCAATCCGGACGAGGGGCATGGCGGAGGCGTGTCGAGGAGCTGCTCGTTAGTGGCTGAGGGACCAGGAAATAGTAGAGCCCAGCTGAGGGTCTGTAACACCAGTGCCAGAATCCAAGATGGCGACGGCAGAGTTCAAGGTATGCACTGGGCGGCGGCATGGGTAGCGACGGGGGGCAGGGGCAGCAGCCACTGCAGTATTGGTAGTGGGTAAGGAGGGGTCACGCCGCAAGGGACGTGGCCCCCGATTCCTTGGAAGCGGTCCAAGAGAACCGGAGCATGGATGTCCTCCTTGGGTACCCAAGAGCGTTCCTCTGGGCCATAACCCTTCCAGTGAACAAGGAATTGTATCTTTCCTCTGGATACACGAGAATCCATGATTGTCCGGATTTCGAATTCAGGTTGTCCTTGGACCGTGACTGGTTTGGGTCTATGGGTCTTAGCAGGGAACCGTTTGCTCTGGACGAATGGCTTGAGCAGGGAAACGTGGAATACGTTTGGAATCCTCATGGAAGACGGAAGTTGCAGACGAAATGCCACAGGATTCATTTGTTCCTGGATCAGAAAAGGCCCTAAGAATCGAGGTGCTAATTTCGGGGTCGGAGACTTCAACTTGATATTCTTAGACGAAAGCCAAACTTGGTCCCCTGGCTTGTAATTAGGGGCCTGTTGACGACGGTGGTCTGCCTGAGACTTGAATTTCTGAGCGGCGCTAAGAAGCGCGGACTGAATTTTGATCCATGACTTCTGAAGAGTAGTTACCCGTTCATCAGCCGCCGGCACTCCTATCTGAATGTTTGAGATTGGCAGTCGACTTGGGTGGAAACCATAATTCACGAAGAACGGGGTTTCATGCGTGGATTCATTACGAAGTGAATTGGTTGCAAATTCTGCCCAAGGTAGCAGGTCAACCCAATTATCCTGGGAATCGGAAATAAAACACTGCAGGTATTGTTCCAGCGTTTGATTAAGTCTTTCTGTTTTCCCATTAGTTTGGGGGTGATAGCCTGACGAGAAGGATAGCGCCATGCCAAGCCTCTTGGAGAAAGCCCGCCAAAATTTCGATATAAATTGTGTGCCTCGGTCCGAGACTATGGATGTAGGTATCCCATGGATGCGAAACACCTCCTTGGTGAAGATATCAGCTAGGGTGGGCGAGGAGGGAAGTCCTTTGAGTGGAACAAAGTGGGCCTGTTTTGAAAAACGGTCAACGATGACCAAAATGGTATTCATCCCTCTGGAAGGGGGTAGATCCACAATGAAATCCATTGAAATATGTGACCATGGACGTTCGGGTACTGGCAAGGGCATGAGCAAGCCTGAGGGTCTTTGATGAAGAGTCTTGTTTTGTGCGCATACTGGACAAGCACTAGTAAATTCATGAACCATCTTTGCCATATTAGGCCACCAAAAAGTACGTTTGATAAGATCCAAAGTTCTTTTGAAACCGGGATGGCCGGCTGAACGGACAGAGTGACCCCATTCTAATATCTTTTGATGAAACCTGGGTGCGGCATAAAGAGTTCCCTCCGGTACCTCTAGACCACTCGGAATTTGTGTTTGAGCTTCAACGATCTTTTCGAGAATGTCAAATGAGTTGGCGGAAATTATAAACTTAGAGGGTACGATAGTTTCAGGGGTTTCTTCGGATCTTTCCTCCGGAGAAAATTGTCGGGACAAGGCATCAGCTTTTGTGTTTTTAGAACCAGGAATATAGGACAAAGTATAATTAAATCTTCAGAAAAATAGTGCCCAGCGAGCTTGACGAGACCACAGACGACGTGCATTTTCGATATACAGAAGGTTTTTATGGTCGGTCAATATAGAAATAGGTTCGCGGGAACCTTCCAGGAGATGTCGCCATTCCTGTAAGGCCATCTTGATAGCCAAGAGCTCTCTATTGCCAACATCATAGTTCTTTTCAGCGGGCGAAAACTTCTTGAGGGAAGAATCTCTGGGACAGGATGGCGCCTGCACCACAATCAGATGCATCAACTTCTAAAGTAAAAGGAAGACTAACATCGGGATGTCGCAGGATGGGTGCCGAGACAAAAGCTTGTTTCAGGGTTTCGAAGGACGAGACGGCCTGCGGAGGCCATACAGACGGGTCAGCTCCCTTCTTGGTAAGGGCCGTAATGGGAGCCACAGTGGTGGAAAAATTTCGGATGAATTTCCTATAGTAATTGGAGAAGCCCAAAAAACACTGGATGGCTTTGAGAGAGTTGGGCTGAGGCCAATCCAAAACAGCCTTAAGTTTTTCAGGGTCCATGTAAAATCCTTTATCAGAAATTATATAGCCTAAGAAGGCAGTAGAGGTTTGATGAAAAAGACATTTCTCGAGTTTAGCGTAGAGATTATTGACACGAAGGCAAGCGAGAACGAGCCTGGTATGCTGGACATGATCTTGAAGATTTTTAGAAAAAATTAGGATATCGTCCAGATAGACGATTACGAAAGAATTGAGAACATCACGGAAGACATCATTCATGAAATCCTGAAAAACAGCAGGAGCATTGCATAAGCCGAAGGGCATTACAAGATACTCGTAGTGGCCGTTTCTGGTATTGAAGGCAGTCTTCCATTCATCGCCTTCTCGGATGCGAACAAGATTGTAAGCTCCTCGGAGGTCTAGCTTGGAATTTTTTTTTGCCCCTTGAAGCCTATCAAAAAGTTCGGAGATCAGCGGAAGGGGGTATCGATTCTTGACTGTGATGAGATTGAGCCCTCGGTAATCAATGCATGGTCTCAGGGATCCATCTTTCTTTTTGACAAAAAAGAAACCGGCACCAGCGGGGGACGAAGAATTACGGATGAATCCTTTTTCAAGGTTTTCTTTGATGTATGCTGCCATGGCTTCAGTTTCAGGGAGAGACAAGGGGTAGGACTTACATTTTGGAAGAACAGCGCCGGGAACCAGATTAATGGGGCAATCATAAGGTCTGTGAGGAGGTAGAACCTCCGATTGTGTCTTGCTAAACACGTCGATGAAATCCGCATATGCTTCAGGAAGAGTGGAATCATTAGCCGGGGGCGTTTCCACTCCCGCGAGGACTGTGGTAGGAGAAATGACCGGCAATGGTGAGGCGTCTGACGCTGGCTCCCACTGAATTGTCTTGCCATCCCTCCAATCAATGCGTGGGTTGTGCTGCTGTAGCCAGGGTAATCCTAGGATAACTGGAACGGCAGGAGAGTGCATCACGTCAAAGGATATGATTTCGGTATGAGTACCGGCAGAAAGGGTGAGAGGAAGAGTCTCTAACGTGATGAAGGCAGGTTGCAAAGGACGACCATCAATAGCCTCGAGGCCAATCGGCGATTTATTAGCGATGAGCGGAATCTTGTTAAGAGTAGCAAAATCTTGATCCACAAAGTTACCACCGGATCCTGAATCAAGAAAAGCGGCTGTGGTTACGCGAAAATTCGGACCCTCAGGCGAGACTGGAAGCATAATTCTCTTAGGGAGTTCCTCTTCAGAGATAGGGTGAGAAGATATTGACCCCAAAATGAGTCCCTCTTGCCCCATTGGTCGTGTTTGTTCTTTGGGCCTTAAAGGACAAAAACGTACCGTATGTTCTGGAGATCCACAGTAGTAGCAAAAACCCTCATTCCGGCGACGAGCCCTTTCGGCAGTCCGGTCAGGAGTTCTATCAGCAGTCCTGTCGGTATTACGGAACTCTTGACTGGCAATCTGCATGGGTTCCACAGTGTCTAGAACAGGACGAAGAGCTGGGAAGGATCTGGGAAGAATAGGGTCAGAAGAGAAAATTCTGGGACGCTGGCGTTCATGACGGCGCTGTTGAAGGCGCTGATCCACTCGTATGCATAGTGCGATCAATTCCTCCAATCCCTGGGGCCTGGGCTGAACTGCAAGTTCATCCTTTACAGAGTCGGACAAACCTTGCCAAAACACAGCAATAAGGGCTTCTTGGTTCCAATGCGTCTCCGCCGCGACAGTCCGGAATTCCAATGCATATTTGGCTACGGACCTACGACCTTGAGACAATTGAACAAGAGAAGCAGCGGCAGTATCTCTGCGGGCGGGAATATCAAATACCTGCTGGAATTCTTGGCGGAAGAGCTGGTAATCCTGGGTGGTTTCCGCACGCAACTCCCAGATGGGAGAGGCCCACGCCAAGGTGTCCCCTGTTAGAAGAGAGTAAACATAGGCTACCTTGGTGCGTCCGGTGGGGAACAGGCTGGGAGAAATCTCAAATTGTATTTCACATTAATTCAAAAAACCACGACAGGCTAGAGGGTCACCCGCATATGCTTTAGGCGTAGGAATCCTGAGTTCTGATGGCCGGTCGCCACCCTGCGCGGCTGGGGCCGGAATAGGCTGTAGTGAAAGCTGGGAAAGCTGTTGTACCAGGCTTGTGATCTGAGTTCCCAAAGTATCAATGCAATGCGCGAGTCCCTTGATTAGTTGGCCCACCTCAGTCAGGTCTGTTTCTGTTGGGCTCTGCATAATGTCACGCTGTGCAGCCCATAGACCAGGCCAGTCCCCTGTACTGAGGTGGGATGTTGAATATACACACCGACAGCAGAGGGAGCGGGTCCGGGATGTGGTTGTAGCGTGGCCAGGCCTGGGTTAAGATTTAGAATAGTCGTCGTACTTGCCGAGTTCAGGAGTATAGAGAGTTCCGTAGTTTAAATCCGTTTCCGTGTCCAAGGTAAGAGAGGTAAGAATCGTGATGGGTAAGCTGAAGTCGGGAGCCAGAGGGGTAAGTCAGACAAGCCGGTTCAAATCTGTAGGAGAAAAGACAAACAGGAGCACGACACAGTTTCCAGGCTACACAGGAAGCAAGGAGCTATGCAGAGCAAGGAAGTGAAGTCACAGCCGGATATTTAAAGCGACAGTGACCAATCCGGACGAGGGGCATGGCGGAGGCGTGTCGAGGAGCTGCTCGTGAGTGGCTGAGAGACTAGGAAATAGTAGAGCCCAGCTGAGGGTCTGTAACACCAGTGCCAGAATCCAAGATGGCGACGGCAGAGTTCAAGGTATGCACTGGGCGGCGGCATGGGTAGCGACGGGGGGCAGGGGCAGCAGCCGCTGCAGTACTGGTAGTGGGTAAGGAGGGGTCACGCCGCAAGGGACATGGCCCCCGATTC
Source organism: Ascaphus truei (assembly GCF_040206685.1). Lineage (NCBI taxonomy): Eukaryota > Metazoa > Chordata > Amphibia > Anura > Ascaphidae > Ascaphus > Ascaphus truei. The sequence continues at coordinate 4,131,083 of NC_134496.1, read as the reverse complement.
CTTACAGGAGGGAAGTGAGCGCCGGGGAGGGAGGTGAGTCCTTCTGGCCCTGCCATCTTAGGCACTCAGTGCCGCGAAGCAGCTGCAGGAGGAAGGGGGTCCTTCCAGGCATTGATATCTTAGCCACTCGGCGAGGCTGCCTGCCCACTGCCTGTTCCCCCGCTGGGGAGGGAGGCGAATGAGCACCGGGGAGGGAGGTGAGTGAGCGCCGGAGAGGGAGGTGAGTGTGATGGGGGAGGGGAGAGAGTGTGTGTGTGTGTGGCCGAGGGGAAAGAGAGTGGCAGTTGGGTGACGTCAGAGCCACCAATCTGATTGGCCAGAGGCTGAGGACCAATCAGATTCACCGCAGATAGCACTAACCTTTCGATTTTATATATTAAGAAGAAGACTAGCTGAGAGACCCGGCGTTGCCGTGAGTTAAATTTCCCGCTATGAGGGGGGGGGGGGGGGCAGTGGACAGGAGGGGGGGGGACACAGTGGACAGGAGGGGGTGGGGGGACAGTGGACAGGAGGGGTGGGGGGACATTGGACAGGAGGGGGGACAGTGGACAGGAGGGGGGGGACAGTGGACAAGAGGGGGGGGGACAGTGGACAGGAGGGGGGACAGTGGACAGGAGTGGGGGGACAGTGGACAGGAGGGGGGGTTGCTTAAAATTTCCGGGTCCCTCCTCTCCACTCCCCCTGTATGTTTCTCAGCTCCCCCCTCTCCCCCCCCCCATGCGCATCTTCGGTCCCCACCCTACAGTGTCAGAAACACACACAGTGTCACACACACACACACACACACACACACACACACACACACACACACACACACACACACACACACACACACACACACACACACACACACACAGTGTCACACACACAAAGTGTCACACACACACACACACACAGTGTCACACACACACGTCACCTCTCCTTCTGGGCGCCGCCATCTTAGGCACTCGGCGCCGCGAGGGAGGAAGGGGGTCCTTCCGGGCGCCGCCATCTTAGGCACTCGGCGCCACGAGGCAGCTCCAGGCTGCCTGCCCACTGCCTGTCCCCCCGCCGGGGAAGGAAATGAGTGAGCGGCGGGGAGGGAGGTGAGTGAGCGCCGGGGAGGGAGGTGAGATAAGAAGATATCATCAGGACTGGCTCTCCAGGTATGGCTGAGTCATACTCACTTTTGATACAGCGCCTCCATCTCTTCCAGACCCCCAGCAAAGTAGGGAGGAGTCTCTGAAAGAGAACCTCTGCGTGCACCTTCTTTCCGAATGACTGCACAATCAGGACAGAAGCATTCTTTATCTTTGGCATCCTTTATTACAGCCTCCATGAACATGCTGCCCATCATAGCGGCCGGTCTTTAGCCGCTCATCGTAGGTTGCCAACCCAAAGGAAGTCCCTGGATACCACTCCTAGTCTGGGCCCTAAGATGCTGTCCTTGCTCTTCCCTTACTCCATGATGGAGTAAGGTGATTAGTCACCCACACTTCTCCCCTAAGGGAGGGCCACAAAACCTGCCAGAGCCCTGGCAGTTTGCTGAGTTCTGTGCACTAAATAGCTCCAATAGGCACCACCCCTGTGTCACTGTAATTGGACACAGAGCCTGGTGACACTATCTTCACTGAATACTACACAACACATGGGGGTGGGGGAAAACCCCATGATTACTCCTGGCAACCTGCCCGTACCAGGGATTATTGCACAGGAGAAGAAAGACATATAACCCCAAAGCTACACAGGGTTACACTCTCCCTCTGGTGGATCCAATGGTCCCTACCTGGTCCTAAATTTGCAGAGCCTTCCTTTAGACAAGCAACCTGCAATTACAAAAATACAAAATCAATCATCAGGCAATAACATAAGTGCATACAGTACACTGCTCCCTTCCCAACTCTAGGACTACTCCCTATGGAGAATCCAACTTAATAATAATGCCTGGGATCAGGTTTCTTTACCTCACGCCCGTTATGGTCAACTATTGTAACCGAGTAAGACTTAGGCGGACCGTTTTCCGGTCGGTACACCAGCTTATGCTTAAAGGTGTTCCGGCCTATGCTCCAGATGCGCATTAAATAACACACCCTCTCTTCTGTACGATACGCAGAATGGCTGGATTTTGACTTTAGATATTCCTCCATGGCTTCCCTCAGCCAAGTATCTCTATTGTCTTCAATTTCCGGCATAATCGATTCAGGAACATAGGGGTATTCGAACCCATGGGACTGTTTATATCGAGCTACTATAGCTCTCTCTGCCCTTCTTATCCTGACTAACTTTTTGTTTCCTGCCTTCCCTGGCAGTATCCAGGACAGGGGTTCCTCTGGAGTAATAATATCATAAAGGATAGAAGACCCCTTAGCCACGGCTATCCCCTTCTGAATTTTGTCCCACCTTCTTATTAACTCCTCTATGCTTTCCTCACTTGAGTATACCCCTACATCCCACCAATGGTCAACCACATCTCCCTGCATTAGAATGAACCGTGTGCGGTACAAAAAGGCTGAATACCCTTCATATAAGGGAGCCCACCACTTGGTGCTATGCTCCTGTAACTGATCTCTCACAACCAGAGCGGTCTCGCACCCTTCCATATCCCCACCGGACGAGACCCCAGACGTAGCACTAGAATGGGTAGACGCCCCGTAGCGCTTTGACCTCCCTCGTACTATGTGAGTATACACCGTAGGATTCATTTTAGGGGGTTTACATAGGGCACCACTTCCCTCCCTGATCCCTCATCTGAGGTAATACAGTCCCCCCAGTCCATGGTTGACACAGGCCGTTCCTCTGAAGTATCCCGTGACTCCACAGACCCACCCTGACTTTAACGTGACCACACTGAAGATGTGGCAGGGGTAGCGGCATGGGACTTGGCACTGGGCAATGGGGGTAGGGAAGTGTCTGTGTCCTTGGGCAAGTCTAGGAGTCGGGCGATGCCATGACCCGTAGTGACTCTGGGTGTTACAGACTCACCCGTCCTCTTCTTCCCACGGCCTAGCACAGCAGGCATATATCTGTCCATCTGTGCCCTGGTCAGACTGGTGCTGATCCGATTGACAGACGAACGCTTCCGGACCGCTCCGCTGGGCGAATTGGATGTGACGTCATCCTATCGCGAGGTGGCGCCATCTTGAGCCAGGTCACGCACCGGAACTTCCTGCTTCTCTGCTTCCGCTGGTAGCCTCCCAGCGACGTTCCGCTGCTCTGCATGGGCCTTGGTTGGGGCCTTTTCTACGGCCGTCTCCATCGGAGCCTGTGGGGAGTAAGGAGGTTCTTCACCACTCCACTGGCTTGCGATGGAGTCCTCCTCCTCCTCCGGTCTCGCCTCCGGATGTCCCTCCAACACACTGGGAGTCGCCACGGCCGTGGGACTCTTCCGCGGTTCTGGCCGCACCAGCGCTTGCTGCCGTGGGATGTCGATGTGCAACGGGCCCAACTCACAGGTAAGCAGACCGGCTTCCTTTGCCGCACCACTGGAGTGGTCCGCCGGTAGGCGTATCACCACCGATGCATCACTTCCATTTTCGTCGTCCGACGAAGACGAGGGTGATGATGGTAAGGGTACCTCTGTAGGGGACCGACAGCAAGGTTCCGGGTTCTCGCTGGAGTTGCAGGTCACAACGCCGTCCACTTTAGGCGCAATTATCAGAAGCGATCTCCATTTTCCGGGATCAGCCACATCTTTGGCGGGTCTACGGCTGGCAGCATGACTGTAGTTTCTTCTGCCCCAGCGTGGCCCGGTACAAACGGCTCCACTGCCCACTAGTAGTGAATCCCGCACAGTGGACATCTTGTCATCGTACTGGCTTCGCCTCCCGGTAGTCTACACTGCATACACAGGCACCGTAGGACCTATTTTCCGCCCATGGTCATGACCAGGAAGCCTCCTGGGAGTTGATAAGGTTGGATGGTAAGGTCTGCCATAATACTCTCAATAATTACGTTGAGTAGTGGGGACACTCGAGAAAGCAGTCTCTCTCGCTCGCCAACTTTGCGCAACTGAAGTAAAGGAAGCTCACTTCCGGCTCCTCCCTCACTCAGGGTATCTTTCTCCCATTGGTTCGTGCAGTGACCCCTTCCTCTGGTGGAGTTTAGAGGAGGGTCATTCAGCTGCACGTCAGGACTCAGAATCGGCTCTGAGCCTATCACAGTACAGAGGGGCACGGCCACGGGTTTTGCGCCACTTCCCTGGTCAGGGCGGGGTTCTACTATTCGCGCCATACCTGGCCAGGTTTCTGCAAAACGTTTCCTTGCAAACAGTCGACGCTGTCCCCCAGTTCGGCGGAAGCCGCCATCTTGGATTACACTGCAGCCCATACTCACTACAGGTTTGACTTGCGTCGTTATCACCGTATAGAGCTCAGGCTCTTAGTTCGCAATGTCCTCACTGGCTGCTCCCTCTGGTGAACCCCGAGGGTCCAGACAGGACATGAAGGGCGCAGCTACGGCTTTCACTCCATCCCACAGCCGACTTGCAAAAGACAGCTCTGCACATGGTATCTCCGCTGTCCACACAGCACATGCGCTTCTCATTTCTGGCGCAAACCACCATTTTGGGCTCTCATTAAACACAGCCATTTTCCATTTCTTTTCTTACTTCACGCATGGTGCTCCTCGGCTGGGCAGCGGACATGTTGGTGCAATAAAGTATGCCATCATATATATATCTCATGTACCTCAGTGTATATGCTTCTGCCATGTTGGTGTTATTACATGTACCTCAGGCTAAGCAAAACCCTCTCTCATGCTGCCTACTGCAACTATGCAGCCCCATGCAAGTGCTCTGTGGTGTATAGTCTGGTTACTGGCTAGAAACACTCAGGATCAGTCCTGCAGTACTTAAGGGCATCACCTACTGTTGGCTACACATAGTGCTGACCCTACCAGAAGTTCCTGACCATGTTAACAGGCTACCCCCTTAGTCATCAAACAACTATCGGCCTCAAGATGACTAGAACAGCTATAGCCCTGTCTCCAGATCTATCTCACACTCTTAAAGAGCATCTAGGGTGTACTTTGCGAGTTTGCAGGCTCTTGACTACCCCTAGGCTCCCTTCCCTTCCGCAGCACTTGCCCTGGAAGCTTACATGTCTCTTTCAGTTTTGCCTGGCTGAAAGCCTGTCCTGATTCTCTCAGCAGCGCCTCCAAATGTAACGGACTTTCCCTGGCCCAATCTCATATTGACCCCTTCCTGTGGAAACTGACCCATATTGCATAAGGTGTAGTGTGGTGCACCTGCTGGCTTACAGGACTCCTGAGTCTCCCGCGATGTTATGGGGGATATCATCAGGACTGGCTCTCCAGGTATGGCTGAGTCATACTCACTTTTGGTACAGCGCCTCCATCTCTTCCAGACCCCCAGCGAAGTAGGGAGGAGTCTCTGAAAGAGAACCTCTGTGTGCACCTTCTTCCCAAATGACTCCCCAATCAGGACAGAAGCATTCTTTATCATCGGCATCCTTTATTACAGCCTCCATGAACATGCAGCCCATCATAGCGGCCGGTCTTTAGCCGCACATAGTAGGTTGCCAACCCAAAGGAAGTCCCTGGACACCACTCCTAGTCAGGGCCCTAGAAGCTGTCCTTGCTCTTCCCTTACTCCCTGATGGAGTAAGGGGAATAGTCGCCCACACCTCTCGCCTAAGGGAGGGCCACAAAACCTGCCAGAGCCCTGGCAGTTTGCTGGGTTCAACTAGTCTCACTCATGAGGGGTGAGACACAGCCTAAATACAGGAAGTGCTGTGCACTAAATAGCTCCAATAGGCACCAACCCTGTGTCACTGTAATTGGATACAGAGCCTGATGACACTATCTTCACTGAATACTACACAACACGTGGGGGTGGGGGAAACCCCATGATTACTCCTGGCAAACCTGCTCTTACCAGGGATTATTGCACAGGAGAAGAAATACATATAACCCCCAAACTACACAGGGTTACAAAAGTATGGTTTATAGTGTGTTATACTCTATGTATACATATCTATACAGTCAGTCTGAGCATTTGCATAAGTGCCAGGATGTCTGCATAGACATTTGAGCTCAAAGGAGAACCAGGATGTCCAGAGGTTTCGGGACATTTGGTTTAGCAGGGAGGGGCTGAGGAACAGGCCCAAAAGCCATCTTTGTTCTCTGAGACACTGTGGCGCTTGCACAGCAGGTGGCCATGAGTGGGCTGGGGGGCAGGTGTGGCTTGGCACACTCCTTCCTCTGACATCAGCCAGATGAGCCCCGCTCTGATTGGCTGGTGGGTCAAGTTCCCACTCTCTGAGTGGTGAACAGTCGCTGCCCATGTTAAACATAGAACACAGAAGTCTATGAAAAGGGCTGTCTGAATCAGAGCTCTCTCTCTCAGCCTTCAAACTCACAGGTGTAGAGGGAGAAAGGGGGTGGCCCGGGATTAAAGGGGTTACACCCCATTTGGCCATCCCCTGACCTCACCAGGGAGACAAAGGGTTAACTGGGCTAAGACCCAGAACTGTGGTTTAACCCCTGTTATGACATGTAAATGTGTATTCCCCTGTTTCCCCTGTTTTATTGTAACATCTGGTTAATCCGTGTCTGCAGCACACACACACTGGGATCCATCCGGGAGCACAAGGGTTAATAGTTGTATAGTGATTATAGCCCTTTGTGTAACTTTCCCGCCTTTTCAGGCACCATTTTGCAGGCTCCCATAGGCCGCCATTGGGACTCCATGTCTTTCAATGGCGAATCTTGCTGTTGAGTCCTGTTCCTGAGAAGACCAGCAGATGGCGTCCGAGAGGGAGAGTGGCGGTTTCCCATTGAAAGTCAATGGGCTCATTGATTTCAATGGAGAAATCCTCGAGAGAGCTTTCCAGGAACGAGTTGGCTGCCGTCCAAACCGCTTAACCGCAAAGCGGATACATTTTCAATAGGAGAGCTTTGATCACTTACAAGTCAAGTTCAACGACAAGTGGCGTGGGAATAAACAGTTCTAGGGCCCCTAGCAATAAAATTCTTTCTGTCCCTAGTTCCTAGACCTCCCCCCACTCGACCACAACCGGGTCCCCGTATCCTGGACCCCCGAACAGGGTCGAACCGAGAAGAGTGTCAAAAGCTGAAATTTGGTAATCCATAGCTCCGGTTCCGGAGGGCCCAGAGGATCGGGGTTTGGGGTATCTGTAGCCACTGCTCCGGCATCGCTGCAGAACCATCCTTGACCCTCTTGGACCAACCCGACGGAGTATGGACCCCCTTGAAAGTTCGGGCTTTTTCCCATAGACTCCAATGGCGGCCAAACCCCATTGACCGGCTACGGCGGAAAAACCTCATTGACTTCAACGGCGGCATCGCCCCGTTGAAAGTCTATGGCGGGGATTCCCATAGCCGCCAATGGCAGCGGTTTGCCATTGAAAGTCTATGGCGGCGATGCCCGTTGTTTTCAATGGGGATTTAGTGAAAAACCATGATTTAATTTACAGCGGAGATTTGTGTATTAAAATGTGAAACTTTTAAGGGTATTTGTGCATCTCCGGTTCCCCAGGTCGTAGCACGTCGCAAATTGGACCATAGGGTGTCCCAGTTCCGGCATTGAGAACTGGGAAGTTTGGACCTGCTGGACCTAACGGAACCGGATATTTTAATATGTTCATGTTTTATCCAACATACTGTATTTCAAGGTATGGGTAAAACCCAGAGGAAATTCCTTTGCATACCAGGGTAGCATATGGCCAGAAAGGCGACCCAATGTCTAGGACTTGAGTATGTTTCAAAGGACTTTGTCACCTCCACTGTTTGCATGAGGGTGGAGATTACTCAAACCAGAGCAGTCTTCAAGTGTTCCATTTCACACCTCACAACAAAGGGTTTCCTGCCAGATATTCCATTTGGTAGACTGACTGGCATTCCTGATATCGAGGAGGGGTTATAGAAATGGGACCCCAGAGCTCTACTGCGCATATACCAACTAGCCAGGGGGCATGTGTTAAAAAGTGTTCCCACGTTAACGAGTGGCTGGAGGTAATTGAAAACCAATCCACGGCAATCAATGTTAAGGATAGGGCACAAAAGATTTATAAACTGTTGTTCCCCATTTATCCTGTGTCTTCAATTTATCATCTGAATGCTACCTGATTGCGAGAGAATTGCTATGCGATATACTTCTCATTCCCCAACCCCAAAGTAAGTGTACTTCTTGTCTGTTACTGTATTATTCGTGTGTTCACCTATCCAAAGGAATAAATATACTTTATGTAACGGATTTTCTGGACTGGCCTGACCCAGCCAATCTCATATTGGCCCCTGTGGTCTAACCAGTCCCCATTACAGTGTGATGTCTGGTGGTGCACCTGTTGGCAACAGGACTGCTGAGTCTCCCGCATGATGGTGTGTGGGGATTTGCCAACCCAGACAGGCAGCTGAGGTAGTGTGCTTGAGTCCTACCTATATCCAGTGCAGCGCCTCCACCTCATCAGGATCCCAGCGTGAGCTTGTTGATGGTCCTGGTGAGGAACTCCTCTGTGGTGCTTCTCTCTGTGCAATCACTCCACACTTACACACGAGAGTATCTTTCAACAGGAACATCTTTATTGTTGGATGTGGCTAGCTGCCCTCCACAATGGGTGTATTTAGCCACACATTTTTATCCAGCAGCTTCCCTCTGAAAGGTATGTTCCTCCTTGATTAGGGATTCCCTCTCCCCGTAGGGATATCTATCCTGTGCCAGGTCCCTGGTCACAGTCTCATTATGTCAGGAATCCGCTCCGCGGGTTACTGGTTACCTTACCTTGCAGACCGGTGCAGTTCTGGAACAGCTCTCCTGATGTTTGCTGCAGCCTGGATTCACTCACCAAAGCTATACACACTCCCTCTGGTATCTACTGCAGCTGTGCAGCCTATTATGCAACCTAGACTTGCATTCATTCATTGGAGCAATATCTTCACACCCCCGCTGGGGATTGGCCTGTTGGCCTTTAAGTATTGCCTTCCCATAATGCTCCTTGCCGAGCATAGTCCTTACCGGATGTCACCAACTGTTCTGCCACAAGCTCTTGCTTGTTCTCTTGTGCTGAAGCGGAGGTTTCCCTTGCGTCCTTCAGCTTCCTGTTCTCCTGTGCTGAAGCAGAGGTTTCGTCCCTGCGTCCGTCAGCTTCCTGTTCTCCTGTGCTGAAGCAGAGGTTTCGTCCCTGCGTCCTTCAGCCTCCTGGATTCCTGCACTGAAGCGGAGGTTTCGCCCCTGCGTCCTTCAGTCTCCTGGATTCCTACACTGAAGCGGAGGTTTCCCTGTGTATCTACAGCTTCCTGGTTCCTGGGGCCTACTCTTTCCCTAATCTAGAGAGGCCGTGTCCTGGTTCCTGCGCTGCTACAGAGGATTCCCTAACCCGCTCAGGACTCTTGCGCTGTAGCGCTGGTTTAACCGTGCAGCTAGGTGGTGTGTAAATCTGGTCTGTCTTCCACCTCCTGAGACCAGTACCATGGGCCATGGTCGCCGCACGCGCAGAGAACCCCCCCGCGCTCATAAGCCGAAGCGGGGTTCTCCTGACTCCCTGTTGCCGAACTCTTGCTTGGACAATGTTTATTCTGACGTCTCCTATCCTGACCCTGGCTTGTACAACGACGATGCTGTCTTCTCCAATCCAGATGAAATGCAGGCAAAAAAACGGGCGCTTACCTTAGGGTATTAGTACAGGGTAGAGAATAAAGTAAAATACTTATCCCAAAACCAATGGATGTAGTCTTTCACAATGCAATCCGTGGCTTGCGATGAATTCCTCTGCTCGACCCCAGAGAGGGGTATCCAAACCCTCAAGGTATAGGAGAACGAAAAGGATTTTCGTTCTCCAATCCAGACCCTGCTACGTACGACTATGAACTGCGCAATCCGGATCAGCCTGCGAGGTTTAAGGTCGGTGCTTTTACAACCCTACCTCAGCCACGCGGTCCGACCCGAGTTTGTGGCGAGCACAACCGTGACAGTATGCTCGGCCCCACAAACTCGGACCGTCCTGTGGTGAGGGTTGGTAAGTTTCTGTCTGAACTCCTGTCCCGGCCCGTAGGCCAGTCCCAGTACCTATGCGAAATACTACCTCAAATGGGAGATCCGTTTATGTTTGAAGGTTTAACCCCTTTGCAAAAAAAATGCCGTAAAGATCTCTTTTTGAAGGCTTATCGCCTCAAGTACTTAAAACAGCTTCTGGCCGCTAGTATTCTCTTCCCTGATTCCCCTTTGTCCTGGGATAATGTGAATCCTGGGAAACTGGCCACCGCCTGTAATACACTCCATGCCCTGGCCTTATCATTGGACATTTACGTAGTACCAGAGGATCCTCTCCTCATGTTTGCTCACGTACAAAAGATACTCTGCATACTTTCCAAAACATTGGACATTTGCATAATAGAACAGGATTCCCTCCTCGCCAGCTGCGCTGACGCTTGGCGGTCCCGCTCTGCTGCCAGTCCTGTTGCTAAACCTGGGAGCATACCTTCCTCTCCAGGAGATGACAAAACTGTCCCACTAGCATTGCTCTCCAACGTAGTTACTACCACGGTCCCTAGCCCTGATTGTTTGCCCGGGTGCCCTGATTCCAATGATATGTCTACTGTAACCCCAACCAAACAGTCCTGTGCGCTTTCCCCGTCTGAGAAAGAATCCCTAAGTTCTGTTCCCAGGGTCAGTTCTGTATTAACCCTTGGGGGGCAGTTCTCTGAGTTTCCTTTTGCTATTCCCTGTTCTCTGCCAGCTAAGGTCACGCCCCTAGCACCAGAAGAGAGATCCCTAGTCTTCCCCAATTCAGAGAGAGGTCTAGCTATGTTTTACTCTCAGGTATGGTCTGAATTAACCCCTGTAAATTCTTGCTGCCTCCAAGTTAATGCCTTTGTTTTAGCCTCAGAGAATGAGTCCACAAGTCAGACAGCAGAGGTTGCATTGAAGGAGTCCCCTAACCTTAAGGATTCCTTAGAAATTCTTTGCTATAAATCCCCTGCTTCAGCTCAAGTTTCCGCAGTTTCACCTCCGGAGACTTCAGCTAAAGTTCTGGTTCCTGTAAAATGTATTCAGGAGTCAGGGTTTCCCCTAAACTTAGCCACAGAGTTCCTCCTCCCGGGTATTTCACTGAACCAGTCTGTCGCCCAGAGAGCGGTGATCCCTGCTTCAGTGCATAGTTCCCACATTGTGGAATCTGCAGTCATTTTTGGTTTCCCAGACATTCCTTATCAAATACCTACTTCAGAGACCAGTACAGTTAGGTTTAAACCCCGTGTACTGTCTGGGTGCTCCTCTTCACTAAGCTTAGGATTAAACGCATACAGTAGTCTATATGTCTCTCCTGGGGTTCATGTTGTGTTTCCAGGAGGGTTTGCTGACACACGGCTTTCTCTCAAAAGTGACGCTTTTTCATATATACTAGTAAGAAGCCTGCACACTGTTTCCCCTCTCCCTGAATTGTGTCTTACTGGCCCTGAGACTCTGAGAGGTAATGATTTTCCTTCAGATTCTGAATCTCTTCCTACAATGGTTAGCCTGACTGGGGGCCCCCCTGATTTCTCTGTCCAGGCTAATCCTTCAGGGTTCAGCATATCTGTAGTCACTCCCTTAGTACTGTCTGAGGTCACCATGCATATATTACAAGTCTTAGGGTTTAAATCTGAGCTATTTAGCTGTCCTGCCTTGGCTGAGACCCAGTCCCTCAGTGCTGTGTCTAAAAATGCCCCAGCAAACATGGGCTTACTCTGGGAGGAGATTAAAGCTCCTGTCTTAAAGGGTATTTTTTCTCACATGTCCAGCAAATCTAGAACCTCTGTAATTGTTTCTAAGTCACTTATCAATACATCTGATTTTTTCTCTAATCAAACCCAGACACCCTTACTATCTGTTAGGAGTCCTGGGATCAGAGATTTTGCACTAGAAAACACACCTATTCCTGTTTGTGTCAGGTTAGGCACCCCTGTGGTTAGGGCCATTGCAGTTTCAGAGAAAACTCCTTGTACTCCTAAGGTGCCTGTCATTAAGAGTTTTCATAAGTCATACTTGCTGCTTGTTGATTCTCAGGTCTCTGTCACTGAGGTACAGATTTCAGCTTCTGATGTTAGCTTCCCTCCCGCCACTACCCTGGCTCTGCCTTTTTCTCAAGTTCCTGATAGGAAAATTCCAAGGTCTATTCCTGATTCACTGACAATACTATCTTCCAATGAAGATTTCCCAGTATTGGAGAGCTCTACTGTTGTTTGCTTATCTGCTCCTGCTAAACCATGGTTTGGGGCCTCGGATTTTTCAGTTGCCCCTGTTATTTCCTCTCAGTTGGAAATACTCTGTACGTATCCCAAGATTTCGGTCCCTATGCCTGGTTTACTGCATGCCTTGTCACCTTCCATACCAATACCGGGAGAAGCTTCCAACCAGCCTATACCCTTACTAACCATTACCTGGGAGCCTTCTAGAGGAAAAATTCCTCGCAAATTCCAACATACAGTGGTCAGCCAAGACTTTTTCTGTTACAAAGTCCCTCCTGGTATATTCGATCAACTAGCAGGGCCGCTGATCCTAGATTCCGATTCCTCTATTAAGGACTGGGCTTTCAGTGGGGGTCCTTCTTCCGTTTCTGCTCTGGAGCCCTCTGGTTCTTCACAGCCCTGGATTTCCAAGACATTTTGCGAGGCGAGACATGTACCAAGGATGTTTCTTCCATCTATCTCATATCCTAGAACTGTACTCACCAAAGAACTGCTCGTTTACGGATATCCTTTCCACCTAAGGAATTTTAGGAACAACTCAATGTCCCCAAGACCCATGGATGACCCTGTCTGGCCGCAGTTCTCACCGGGGGGTGGGAGTACACTAAGGGTTAACCACGAGTCCCTGGACCACGATTCTAACCCCAATCCTAGACGGTTCAGCAACAATTCCCAGTCCTCCAACTCTATGAGTGTTCATGTTCGCCCGGAGGTCTCACGTGAAGGGGGGGATACTGTCAGGAATCCGCTCCGCGGGTTACTGGTTACCTTACCTTGCAGACCGGTGCAGTTCTGGAACAGCTCTCCTGATGTTTGCTGCAGCCTGGATTCACTCACCAAAGCTATACACACTCCCTCTGGTATCTACTGCAGCTGTGCAGCCTATTATGCAACCTAGACTTGCATTCATTCATTGGAGCAATATCTTCACACCCCCGCTGGGGATTGGCCTGTTGGCCTTTAAGTATTGCCTTCCCATAATGCTCCTTGCCGAGCATAGTCCTTACCGGATGTCACCAACTGTTCTGCCACAAGCTCTTGCTTGTTCTCTTGTGCTGAAGCGGAGGTTTCCCTTGCGTCCTTCAGCTTCCTGTTCTCCTGTGCTGAAGCAGAGGTTTCGTCCCTGCGTCCGTCAGCTTCCTGTTCTCCTGTGCTGAAGCAGAGGTTTCGTCCCTGCGTCCTTCAGCCTCCTGGATTCCTGCACTGAAGCGGAGGTTTCCCTGTGTATCTACAGCTTCCTGGTTCCTGGGGCCTACTCTTTCCCTAATCTAGAGAGGCCGTGTCCTGGTTCCTGCGCTGCTACAGAGGATTCCCTAACCCGCTCAGGACTCTTGCGCTGTAGCGCTGGTTTAACCGTGCAGCTAGGCGGTGTGTAAATCTGGTCTGTCTTCCACCTCCTGAGACCAGTACCATGGGCCATGGTCGCCGCACGCGCAGAGAACCCCCCCGCGCTCATAAGCCGAAGCGGGGTTCTCCTGACTCCCTGTTGCCGAACTCTTGCTTGGACAATGTTTATTCTGACGTCTCCTATCCTGACCCTGGCTTGTACAACGACGATGCTGTCTTCTCCAATCCAGACCCTGCTACGTACGACTATGAACTGCGCAATCCGGATCAGCCTGCGAGGTTTAAGGTCGGTGCTTTTACAACCCTACCTCAGCCACGCGGTCCGACCCGAGTTTGTGGCGAGCACAACCGTGACACATTATTCCGCAGCGTATAGCTACTTCTGAACTCCTCTAACCACTAACTTTTGAACAGTGCTGTGCCTTATGTATCCTCTGGGGGCTGACACAACTCTGACATCACCAACCAGGGAGTCAGGGCCTGTGACCACTCCCATCCATACATAGGGCACCTCACCAGGGTGTGAGGGCAAACCTCCATAATTACTGCTGGCATGCCCATAACTTACCAGGCCTTACTGTCAGCAGGAGAGATGACTGCAGCCATTTTACAGCATGGCTACATTTATTATATCTAAGACTTCAGTTCAACCCAGTGATTTGTGTAACCTTTAATAACCTGAGACAGGCTATCGTCACAACAGGTAACTTTGGAACTTGGTCCAGTGAAGCGTCGGTAGGGTTTGCCAGAGGCATTGAGGTGCCAGGGAGTCCTAGCCTAGCTGAGGACCAGTTCTGAGGAATCATTTTGCTTGTTCCAGGCTTATTCCAGTGACGTGAAGTGAACAGGGTAAGCGTTTTGCTGAAGCACGCGCCCCGCTCTAGGAAAGTCTAGTTTTCAACCCAGACCCCAGTAAGTGTGTATATTCCGTCTGTATTTTGTATGTCATTGTGTGTACGCGGGTTTACCCGAATAAACCTCATTTTATTCCACCATCTTGTTTTGCCTAGTGAATGATCCCAAAAATATAAAATTTGTTAAAAGTCCTGGTCTCCCGTGACAGAGACGAATTGAGGAAACTTCAGCTAGAAGATGTTGCAAGAGCCATTAAATGGACAAAACAACTGTTTTATGATAGGCAACAAACCTGACAGACTCCTAGCAAATAAATTAAAAAATATAAAAGAATCGCTCGAATATCCTGGCCCTTAAAAATAAAGACGGTAAAATATCATATAATCCCTTACAAATATCAAAACAAACAGAGAAAAATGGATTGGCATGAAACAGCAACGTCCCAATAATAAGCACCATCAGCTCACCAGCGGGTTGAGGGAATAAAAAAAGTTTATTGTACTACATAAAAAACAAAAAACAAACAAAATACAACAGAAAAAAACCTCCTACGCTTTCAGGCTCTAAAAGCCCTTTTTCAAGGAGTATGGTTGGGACTGTGTGTTAAGCACTCTAATATAGTCGCTCCTGTGTACTTAAAAAGCAGCTGAAGGTAATTGCAGTAAATTGTAGTTACATCTATTGCTATGACAATTGAGGACACACAATTCAAGTATAATCTAAACCATTGATGTTAAATAAAAAATACGTGCTGTGATAAAATATAATATATCAACATGGTAAATTAATCTTGGTAAAGATATAATGTGTTCCAGACCTGAGATATACAAAAAGCAGAAAAAGAAAAAAAACTTTTTTTATTCCCTCAACCCGCTGGTGAGCTGATGGTGCTTATTATTGGGACGTTGCTGTTTCATGCCAATCCTTTTTTCTCTGTATGCTATCTGTTGATTGAAGAGACGCACTGTGGCTGTGAGGGCACATTACATGGGATCCTTTTCCACGTAGGAGGCGCACGTGGAACCTGTAGAGCGAGCAGTGCATTCCTGGACGGACCGGAGGTTGCAACACACACCACCGGCACTCAGGAGCTCCACTGTGTTGGAGAGAAGAAGCTGGCGTTAGATTTGGAGGATTGCGACACCCACGCCTGACACCACGAGGAGACGCAGTGAAGACGGAGTGCTATGAACGGGATCAACGGAGGTAACATATTTTTCCTCTGATATATACTTATCCCAGATAGCGTTTTTCCATTGGAACTCCGACACGGCATACCCTGTTCCTGGTCACCTCTCTCAGCTGTTCATTACGGATCCTACGTTTGGATTTTCCCTCACTTCTAACCACAGTTGTCCCATCATATATTGACTTCATTATTTATATTGTCTTACTCTCCGTTTTGGAGCTTTGAGCAGCTCTCCCCCTTTTTTTAAATATCAAAACAATTCTGTAATTACTACTCCGATCTAAATAATCTAAATAAAAATCATGTTGATTCCCCAATTATAGATGAAAAGACCCAGGACTTCCTGAGGAGTTTCAACCTCCCAAAAACTATCCCAATTAAATGCAAAGATTTCGCTAAAAGAGATAGATGAGGTAATTAAAAATGTAAAACCAGCCAAAACCCCAGGCCCTGACTGGTTCACCAACCTATATCATAAAAAATTTAGACGGCTACTTAAAACACACATACTCAAATAGTTCAATTCATTTTTAGAAGGTGATGAAATTCCCACCCCAATGTCCAAAGCATTGATCATGGTTATCCCTAAAGAAGGGAAAGACCCCATGCGATGCGAAAGTTATAGGCCAATTTCACTTCTCAACTCAGATCTAAAAATCTTTAGCAAGATTCTGGCCAATCGTCAACTTTATTCTGCCCAGACTGATCCATCCAGGGATAGACAAGCCCCTAACAACACCAGGAAAATAATCAATGTAATCAATCAGGTGAATGTAAAAAAAAAAAAAAAAAAACAATACCCTCATCTTTAGCCTAGATGCCGAAAAGGCATTAGACAGAATTAGTTGGTGTTCCTAAATAAAACTCTAGACAAATTTGGATTCTCAGCCCCCTTTCTAACAGGCACTCTAGATTTATATACAAATCCGACCACCTCCCTAAAACTACCAGGTGCGGATCCAGGTTTAATAAAAAAAATGTAAATGGGACCAGACAGGGATGTCCACTTTCACCCCTTCTTTTTAACCTTAATATCAAACCATTTGCCTATAAGATTAGACAAAACCCTGATATTAAAGGAATACAGATTGGTCAAACATATAAACTCTCACTTTTTGCAGATTATGTGATTCTAACCTTCACAGAACCTTTGATCTCTCTCCTTTGCCTCCACAAAACTCGATTAGATTTTGGCACACTATCAGGCTATAAAGTCAACACAAGTAAATCGGAAGCTCTTAGCATTTCTATACTATCGAACGAGATAAACTTAATCCAATCCAACTTTCAATATAAATGGAAGGACTCATGTCTTAAATATCTGGGTATCAATTTCACTAAAGAATTCAATACCTTATTTGACAAATTATCCAGCACTACATAATTACATAGGTTGAAAAAAAGACATGTGTCCATCAAGTTCAACCGATGCAAAATTTAGACAACAGATACTTTATCCTATATCTATACTTATTGATTTAGAGCAAGGCAAACAAAAAACCCCAGTGGCATATCATCCAATGATATCTCATAAGGGAAACAATAAATTCCTTCCTGACTCCAAGTATTGGCAATCAGATTACTCCCTGGATCAACATTCTTCCCCATGTTTACTTATTTTGTATAGCCCTGTATAGATAAATAGTTCTTTTGAAAGCTCCTTGTACTGTCCCCGAATATATTTATATATAGTTATCATATCCCCTCTTAGACGCCTCTTTTCTAATGTAAATACATCTAATTTAGCTAGCCTCACCTCATAAGTTAGATTGTCCATCCCCTTTATTAATTTGGTGGCTCTTCTCTGCACTTTCTCTAGTTCCATAATGTCTTTTCTAAGGAGTGGTGTCCAAAATTGTACTACATATTCACGGTGTGGTCTTACTAATGCTTTATAAAGGGGCATCATTATGTTGACTTCCCTTCATCCATTGCCCGTTTAATGCAAGATAAGATCTTGTTTTCCTTTGCAGCTACTGCATGACTTTGGGCACTATTGCTAAGCCAGCAGTCTACAAGCTCCTAAATCCTTCTCCATCAAGGATTCCCCCAATTTATCCCCATTTAATTTGTAACTCGCCTGTTTATTCTTGCTTCCCAAATGCATAACCTTACATTTATCTGTATTAAACCTCATCTGCCATTTACCT
This sequence comes from Ascaphus truei, assembly GCF_040206685.1. Lineage (NCBI taxonomy): Eukaryota > Metazoa > Chordata > Amphibia > Anura > Ascaphidae > Ascaphus > Ascaphus truei. Next base: position 4,113,362 of record NC_134496.1, on the reverse strand, counting down.
GCCCAAGTTTCCAGTCTCTCCAAATCCTTCTGGAGAGAAATTACATCCTGCTCTGATTCTATTACCTTACACAATTTAGTATCATCAGCAAAGATGAAGACTTTGCTCTCGATCCCAACCTCAAGGTCATTAATAAACAAGTTAAACAGCAGGGGTCCCAGTACCGACCTCTGAGGTACGCCACTCACGACCTTAGTCCAACCTGAACAAGTTCCATTTATGACAACCCTCTGTTGTCTGTCCTTCAACCAGTTTTCAATCCAGGTGCATATATTATTACGGAGTCCAATTTGCTTTATTTTGTACACCAAACTCTTGTGTGAAACCGTATCAAAAGCTTTTACAAAATCTAAGAAGACCACATCAACTGCATTACCCTGGTCTAAATTCCTACTTACCTCCTCAAAGAAACAAATAAGATTAGTTTGGCAAGATCTATCCTTCATAAATCCATGCTGACTATTACTAATAAGTTTGTTTTCCATTAGGTATTCCTGAATATTATCCCGTATTAAACCTTCAAGTAGCTTCCCCACTATTAAAGTCAGGCTTACAGGTGTAAGGGTTCCAGTCCAGGCTTTGGCTGGAACTTGTCCTTACCTGGCTGCTGTGAACTCCGTTATTTGATGCACCTGTTCCAGGTCTTAACTAGCAGCCAGTGACTCCCAGCCCCCGCCCGAGCATTGTGTACATTTGGTTGTGTACATGGCCACCCTAGTCTCTAGTTCCTGAGCCTTCCATGTGGCTTGCATGTTGCTGTGGCTTGGCTTTTTCCTGTGGCTTCCCCGTTTTTGAGCTTTCTGTGTGGCTTGCCTATCCCTGGGACTTCCCTGTTCATTGGATTTCGCTATTGCTGACCCCGAACCGTGACCTCGCTACTTTACACCTGCACTGATCTCTGCCGGTCTCCTGGACTTTGCAACTCTGCCGCCAGTTCTGACACGCTTCCATACCGACTACGGATATTCTTACAGGACCCTGTCCTGGGGCCCTTGTCGGTTTATTTGCATCCCTAACTCAGCCCTGCCGGTCCACTTCCTGATTGGAGACGAGCACCATCACAACAGGTCTGTAATTCTCCGGTTGTGATCTAACTCCCTTTTTAAATATAGGCACCTCATCTGCTTTACGCCAATCTTGTGGTACTGAGCCTGTGGAAATGGAGTCCTTGAATAATAAATATAATAATTTGGCTATTACTGAGCTTAACTCCTTGAGAACTCTTGGATGTATACCATCGGGGCCAGGTGCCTTATTTACTTTAATTTTATCAAGCCGCCTATTAACGTCTTCCTCAGTTAACCAATTGTTCATTAATATGGAGGTTGTGGCTTCCTCCTGCGGCACTACTATTGAACTTGATTCCTCCCTGGTCAACAGAGGCAAAGAATTTGTTTAATACCTCAGCTTTTTCCTTATCTCCAATAATCTGCCTACCCATCTCACACTGAAAGGGTCCTATATTTTCTTTTCTGATTTTTTGTAATTAAGGTACATAGTTACATAGTAGACGAGGTTGAAAAAACACATGCGTCCATCAAGTTCAACATATGCTAAATTTAGACAACAGATACTTAATCCTATATCTATACTTATTGATTCAGAGGAAGGCAAACATAAAACCCCAGTGACATATCATCCAGTGATATCTCATAAGGGGAAAAATACATTCCTTCCTGATTCCAAGAATTGGCAATCGGATTACTCACTGAATCAACATCCTTCCCATGTATACTTATACTTCGAAAAAGGGAATAACCCTCTAAATTAACTGTCCAGTCATGAGTTTCATCCCACCATGTTTCAGTAATGCTTATGATATCATACTGCTCCCTTGCAGCTATTAATTCAAGCTCCCCCATTTTATCTGTCAGGCTTCTTGCATTAGCAAGTATGCATTTAACTGTTTTTTTCAGCCTGTTCTATTATCTTATCTGCTCCTTCCTTTCTGCGCCCACTTTGTTTAGTCTTTAGAAGTTTTCTAGTATTATCTGTATTTACTATGAATGTCTCTCTGCTTGTCAAACTCACACTTGCCCACATTCTACCTCCAAAACCCCTTGCAATTTCCCCCTCTATTCTTTTTAGTTTCTGTTTCATTCCCCTCCCCCCTCCATCCTAGTTTAAAATCTCCTCCAACCTTTTTAGCATTCTCCCCCCTAGCACAGAAGATCCCTCTTCATTGCGGTGCAATCCGTCCCTAGAATATAGATGGCACCTCTCAGAAAAGGAGTTCCAGTGCTCTAAAAACCCAAACCCCTCCTTCCTGCACCACTTTCTTAGCCATGCATTAACCTCCCTGATCTTTGACTGTCTCCCTGCGGTAGCGCATGGCACTGGTAGTATTTCAGAAAATACTACCTTGGAGGTCCTTGCCTTAAGATTTTGGCCTAGATCCCTGTAATAATTTTTTAGGACCCTCCATCTTTCTCTAACTTTGTCATTGGTGCCAACATGTACCAAGACCGCCGGGTCGATCCCAGCCCCCCCCAACAATCTGTCTACCCGATCTGCAATTTGCCGAACCCGAGCACCCGGGAGACAACAAACTGTTCGGTTCATGCGGTCCTGGCAATAGATTGCCCTATCTACCTTCCTAATAATGGAGTCCCATACCACCACAATCTTCCTGGGTATCTGAGCATCCTGAGTCCCCTCTGTGCTGGAGGAACTATTCCCCTGGCTGCTAGAGGAATTAGTCTCCTCCAGCCTTGCCATTTCTGCCCTGACACACCCAATATCTTCACTCAACACGGCAACTCTATTGGGATGGGTCAGCTCAGAACTAGCCTGCCTCTTCCTCTTGCCCTTGCTTCCCCTTCTAACTGTTACCAGCTATCTTCCTGCTCCTCACTAACAGCAACCAAGCTACCTACCTGCTCCTCACTAACAGCGCCACCATCTGCACCACTAGTCGAAGCAAGGGCATGCTCAGTGAGCACTAAACTCCTTTCAATATTGTCAATGTCCCTCAATATTGCAAGTTTCCTCTTCAGATTAGAAATCTCTGACTCTAAAGAGACCACCCACTTACACTTCCCACAGCGGTATGCTCCTTGGAACAGCTGCTCCAAGTGCACATACATGTGGCAAGATGTGCATTGAGTGGGTGTGACGACTCAGGAGATTCCTTCCCTTCCTGGTCCCTCTCTCCCGTCCCCTGTTGTTCTTCCTGCTCCTTCCCAAGCCTCTCCTATACCCTCCACCTCTCTCCCTTTGCCGCAACGCGTACCCCGCTGGTCTCGCATACCCACGCGGTCCCTGAGTCTCTGCTACGATCCTCCCCGTTCCCTCTCTCCTGCAGTGCCCACATCACCTTCCCCTGTGGTGGTATCCGTCCCGTTGCCTCCTCCCTGCGTGGTTCCTGCAGCGCGGCGTTCCGCGCGCCTGGTGACGCGTCCGACTCGTGCGCTCCCACAGTCCACGGCGGGCGCGCCCACTAGTCCCTCCGCTGACTCACCTGATCCTTCCACCCTACCTTTGCTTGCCATAGAGCGGGAGCAGCGCGTTCCCCTCCTCTTGGCTTCCTTCCCCTCCAGCGGTCTTCCCTTGCTCCGTGCAGGCCGCTCCTGTGTTGCAGCCGGTGCGCGCGATTCCCCAGCTTATAGGGGGCACGCGCACTAACTCCTCTTATCAGACTTCCCCTGTCTCCGCCTCCCAAACTTCACAGGCCACTCCTCTGACTGCCCCTTCTGTCTCCTCTTCTCTCCCTGACCTATCTCTAGTTTCTCACTCAGAAGCATGTGTGAAGAGCTCCCAGGCATTTGGTAAGGAATCAGCTTTATTCTTTCTTTATTTGTTATATTTTGCTGTGGATCTGTGGGGGAGTATACTTGAGTTTTTAGAGGGTTTTGGGTGCTTTTTCAGGTTTAAAAAGCGTTTTTGTTTTTCACCCAGAGGCTGCAGTGATTCAACCCAGCAAAGCTACACTGTGGCTGGCTGGAAACTGTAGTCTCAACCCCTCTCACCTCACACACCCCTGGTTGTTTATTTTTCTTCTATTTTCACCTTAATTTAAGCCTGATTTCCTTTTGTCATTTGCATTTTTGGGAGCTCTGTGTCTTACTTTAAAACCTTCAAATATTGTGGTGTGGTTTCTTGTAAGAGAGAGAGTTAAATCATAAGGGGAAAAAAGAGAAGATTACAGCAGGTTTTAAAAAGCTGTTTTTCTTCCCCTCCCTGTGCAGAAATAGTTAATTGGTTCTTAAAGGGACAGTTTCCTCTCTGCATCTCTCTCCCTAAGCACTATTTCCTCCCCTTACTTAGAGGCTTGTTTTATCATGCCTGGGGGGAATAGGACTAGTGCAGCAACGGGGGCCACACCTGGACATCGGACACCAAAAACTGGGGCCCCTAGGATCCATAACCACAGCCCTAGGCCTGGTACATTTAGTGCCCTGGCCACACCTCCCCCGGCTCCTGTTGTCAGTTTAACCCCTGCAGTCCCAGTTCCAACATGGGCGCAGGTGGCAGCTGCAGGCGTTGACCCCGCCAACAACAATGCTGGGGCCACGCCCGGTGTGAGCAGGAAGCTTGGGGTGAGGTGCCCAATGTCACCTGGCCTCAACATGGAGATCTATGTAAGGGCTGTAGCAGACGTTGTGGGTCCCTCTGCTGTGGTGGCGGCCAGCAAGATGTATGGGAGGGGCATTTTCTTCCTCCGTACACTGGCTGCCACCCACACCCTGGTGCAGAAAGGCATCAGTGTAGGGGGGACCTACATCCCCATAGAGCCCATGGAGGGGTTAGGCACAAAAATCATCCTGTCCAATGTTCCCCCCTTCATCCCAGACAGCCTCATGCGCCCACGCCTGCAAGCCCTGGGAGATATTAACTCTCCCATAACAAAAATTCCGCTGGGCTGCAGGGATAGAGCGCTGAGGCATGTGCTCTCATTTAGGCGGACGGTACAGCTGCTGCTGCCGGGGAGCACAGAATCTGTGGAGGGTTCCTTTAGGGTGCCCTACGAGAGCATTCAATACACTGTGTTCTATGGCATGGAGGGGGTTATGTGTTATTTGTGCAAGGAGCTGGGGCACACTCGTAGGAGTTGCCCCAAAGGGAATAGAAATCCCACTTCAGCTCCTGCACCCGTCCCTCCCTCTGCCAAGACACCCGGTGTCGCTGTGCCCACCACAGTGGGGCCCTTGAGGGCCCAGGTCCCTCCAGGGACCGCAAGAGATGTCGCTGTCCCATCCCGAACAGTGACGTCTGTACCTCTCCCCAAAGAACAGAGGGAGAAGGAAAAATCCTCGAGGGCCCAGGTCCCCTCTGGGACCGCAGGAGATGTCACTGTCCCATCTCGAACAGTGACATCTGCGCCCATCACAGAGGGGTCCTCGGGGGCCCAGGTCCCCCCTGGGACTGCAGGAGATGTCGCTGCCCCATCTCGAGCAGTGACATTTGCACCTCTCCCCGGGGAGCGGAGGGAGGGGGTCGCCCTGGAGTGGCCACCCTCTGTTGTCACTGTCCCCTCCCCGGGAGGAGACACCCTGTACCGCTGCGCCCGCCACGGCGGAGCCCTCAGGGGCCCAAGTCCCCCCTGGGACCGCAGGAGATGTCGCTGCCCCATCTCGTGCGGTGACGTCTGCACTTCTCCCCAGGAAAAAGAGGGGAAGAAAAGTTACCCTGAAGAAGTCACCCGCTGTTGTCGCTGTCTCCCCCCAGAAGCACCCTACCCCCAATGTAAGCACCGTACAGGGTGCAGGGAAGCGGTGGGAGGCTCCCACTGAGGAGGTGGCGGTAACCTTTTTTGGGGAATCAATCCCCAGGAAGAGGAAAGCAAAAACTAAGAACAAGAGGGTGATTGAGGAGGGCGAGGAGGGTGAACCGTATTACGTTCACCCTCAGAAGTCTCCAAAGCGGAATGCAACATCAATTCCGCACAGGGTGGCCCTCTCCGGCCCACAGGTTAGGATTAGCCAGTGTAAGCCGGACCCCATAAATATGCAGTCCCCCCCCCTCGAAGATCTGGAGGGAATGCAGGAGGAGGTACCCGGCTTTGCTCCTAGAAATGGACGTTGGGGAGCCTTCCAACACCCCTCCCTGTTGGAGAACATCCCCCGGGGACTTGTGTTTCGGTGAATTTGCCGCGCGGACACAGTTGTCTTCGGGACCTCGGAGGTCGGCCAGGATCCCCCTCTGGCTGTGCCGCCTTCGGGTGGCACACCTGAGGCTGAGCCCCGGTTTGTGTCACCGGAAGAAGGGGATGGGCTAGGGCTGACCCCCGTGGTTGGGGGTTTGGAGGGTAGAGCGGGGGAGGCGGGTGTGGGTGGGGGTGTTTTAGCGAGCACTTCATTTTGCATCTGGGAGATGCCAGATGTGAGCTCTCCTGGTGAGGAGTTTTGGTCGGGCACTTTGTTGGAGGCGACTGCTGGGCTGGACCCTCCCTATGAGGTACTTGCTGAAAAGTGCCCTCCCACGAATAATGCGAACGCCCGTGGCATCCCGTTTGTTCGCATGGTGGTAGAGGAGACCAGGAGGGCACTGTGTGCCTCGTTGGCCCCCGAGGACACTAGGGAGACCGCTACCTCTGCCATACCGCCACCAGCTACCCATGAACATCCCACCCCGGGGTTGGATGTGGAGGATATAGTGGACCCCCTCGTGGAAACACCGAGGAGGGGACCCACTTTAAGGCTGAGAAAGGCCCCCGCAGAGAGGGGCGGGGGTCTTCAGTTTTTCAGTCAAGAGGAGCTCGGGGAGTTGGGGCTCAGTGAGGAGTCCTCTGGCACCGCAGAGGCGGTGGACTCTTTGACCCCCATTATCCATGCCCAGGAGCTAGATGGTTTCCTGGAGGATACCCTCTGCAAACACGGAACCACAAAGGTGCAGTTGGCCTTTGGAAGGTGGAAGGATGCCTCGGTCATTCTCCACTCTCTCTTAGTATACATCAGGGCTAACCACAAGGCCAAAATCTCTGGGCCTATCCATCTTCGTGTCCTGAAATTTCATAAATTGATGCGAGACCACATAAAGGCTTCTTGGGGTTTAGCTCCCTGAACGCCTGTGGAAAGCAAAACTCCTGATTACCAATGGCTTTGAGCATCGGTACACTTAACGTGAATGGCTGTAAGGACGGGTTTCGCAGGTTCCAGGTACTCTCCTTTTTACAGAAGGGAAAGTATTCTGTGAGTTTCCTGCAGGAAACCCATACCACTCCAGAGGCTGAAGCCAGGTGGCATCTGGAGTGGCGAGGCAAAGTCTTCTTCAGCCACCTCACTTCGTCATCTAGTGGGGTGGTGACACTGTTCTCTGAGTCCTTTCAACCAGAGCTACTGCTTGCCAAAACTGTTCTTCCAGGTCGTCTGTTGCTTCTCAGGGTCCGGCACGAGGACTACACGTTTAATTTCTTGAACGTGTATGCTCCTGCCACCGGACCCCTGAGAAGGCAGTTCTTCGTCAGAATGTCTGAATACCTGGAGACAGTGGACGCAGACGAACACGTGTTGCTTGGAGGTGATTTCAACTGCACCCTCGAGGCTCTGAAAGACCGGAATGGCCCGGAGCCACATCCGTGTTCTGCGTCGGCCTTGCGGGAGGTCATCACCCGCTACTCCTTGGTAGACGTCTGGCGAGAACAACATCCCGAGGCATCCACTGAGTTCACCCATGTTAGGGTGTTTAGGGGTGAACGGATGTCCTGGTCCCGGATCGACAGGCTGTATATATCCAGCCACAGCCTGTCACGAGCCCAGTCCAGTACCATTAGGCTGGCGCCGTTTTCGGACCACAATTGTGCATCCATGACGGTGGCGCTACTACCAGCAGCGCCCTCGGCCGCCTATTGGTACTTCAACAATACGTTGTTGGAAGACAAGGGGTTTGCAACGTCGGTCCGAGACTTTTGGATGGCCTGGAGAGGTTGCAGATCAGACTTTGCCACGTTAGAGCAGTGGTGGGACGTGGGCAAGGTTCATCTGCGCCTCGTTTGTCAGGAGTACACCAAAGGTGCCAGCAGGCGGCGCGATGCTGAGATCGAGGCCCTTAGGGAAGAGGTGCTTGATCTCGAGAAGCGGCTGTCTGTGGCAGGAGACCAATACCTGCAGTGTGCGTACGTGGAGAGGAAGTGCGCTCTCCGGGACTTGGAAGATCGGAGAGCTCGGGGGGCGTATATGTGCGATCCCGCATCCACTTCCTTCGGGAGATGGGTCGCGGGTCGCGCCTCTTCTATGCGCTGGAGAAAAAGAGGGGAAACCGTAAACATATCACCTGCTTGCTAGCAGAAGACGGTACCCCTCTGACTGACCCGGAGAGCGTCCGGGACAGAACCCGGAGATTCTACGTAGACCTTTTCTCTCCGGAGTCCATCCAGCCAGACGCATGCAGGGTCTTATGGGGGGGGCTTCCCACGGTCGGCGAGGGTGGAAGGGAGCGGTTTGAGTTACCTTTGACTCTGGCCGAGCTCTCTGAAGCCCTCAGTCTCATGTCCCGCGGAAAAACGCCGGGGCTAGACGGGCTGACTGTGGAGTTCTTCCGGTTTTTCTGGGAGATGCTGGGACCTGATTTCACCGAGGTCCTGGCCGAAGCCCTGGAGACCGGTGAGATGCCCCTTTCGTGACGGCGGGCAATACTGTCTTTGCTGCCGAAGAAGGGGGATCTCCGCCAGATCACTAACTGGTGACCGGTCTCACTGCTAAGCGCGGACTATAAGATCGTAGCCAAAGCGCTCACGCTGAGGCTCAAGTTAGTGCTGGCAGAGGTGATTCACCCCGACCAGTCCTATACTGTCCCGGGCCGGAGTATTCATGACAACATTTTTCTGGTCCGGGACCTGCTACATCACGCGCAGAGGACTGGTCTGTCACTTGCCCTCCTGTCCCTAGATCAGGAGAAGGCGTTTGACAGGGTGGATCACCGTTACCTCATGCAGACCCTGCGGGAGTTTGGCTTCGGCCCACAATTTGTGGGCTTTCTCCAGATGCTGTACGCCTCTGCAGAGTGTCTGGTGAAGATCAATTGGTCCCTGACGGCACCTTTTGTGTTTGGTCGGGGAGTACGTCAAGGGTGCCCCCTGTCTGGGCAACTTTACGCGCTGGCCATTGAGCCCTTCCTCTGCCTACTGAGGAGGAGGCTCACCGGGCTGGCGCTGCGGGAGCCCGACATGCGGGTAGTCCTGTCGGCTTATGCCGATGACATGCTCCTTGTGGCCCAGGACCTAGATGATCTAGAGCGGGCGCAAGCGTGCCAAGAGGTCTACACCGCGGCCTCTTCTGCTCGGATCAACTGGTCTAAGTGCTCCGGCATTTTGGTGGGTCCCTTACAGGTGGACTCTTTGCCCCCCACGTTTCGTAATGTCTCGTGGGGGAGCGATACTCTCAAATATCTGGGAGTCTACCTGTCTGCTGCGGAGATCCCGGCCCCAGAAAACGTCAGTGATCTTGAGGAACGAGTCATTGCTCGTCTGGGGTATTGGGTGTATCTGTCGAGAATGCTTTCCCTCAGGGGAAGAACCCTGGTGATCAACCAGCTGGTGGCCAGTCAGCTATGGCACCGGCTGATAGCCATGGGTCCGACCCCCGAATTTATCAACAAGATCCAGAGGAGGTTGATGGATTTTCTCTGGATGGGGAAGCATTGGGTCTCTGCGGGAGTTGCGTGCCTTCCTTTGGAGGAGGGTGGACAGGGAGTGATGTGTGTCCGCTCCCAGTTACACACTTTCCGCCTCCAATACCTGCAGAGATACCTATTCGCAGATCCGTCTCCGCAGTGGTGCCAGCTGGCAACCAGTTTCTTTCGCCAGCTGCGCCATATGAGGTATGACCGGTAACTGTTTATCATCAGGCCCGAGGGTTTAGGTAGAGACCTCTCGGAGCTGCCGGCATACTACCGGGACTTAAGGCCTGGAAACTGGTCTCTGCGACCAGGAAGGAACAGGCGATGGGGGTTCATTTCCTCGCCGAGCCCCTGCTGTATAATCCGGCAGTGGGGGCTCGGATGTTGGATTCACCCTCTATTTGCCGCCGGCTAATATTGGCGCAGGTGACCAGAGTCGGGGATCTCCTGGACTTTGAGCGGCGTGACTGGGTTAGGGCAGAGGTGCTCGCGCCCCGTATGGGTCTGCGTACTGCCCGCGTCCCTCATCGTTTGATCCGGGAGATTAAAGATGCCATCCATCCCGACTCACGCACCTTCATTGAGGGAGTATTGCAGACCGGAGAGCCTTGTCGACCTATCAACTTCAGCTCTCCGGATCTTTGCGTGGAACCAAAGCCACGGCAACCCCCTTGGGCTCCTCTTTCCCCCAACCTCAGCAGGTTGGGGGATATGTCCCCGGCATGTTTCCGCGGCATGCCGAGGAAAGTCCTGTATTCTCTGGTGCTCCATATAGTGCACTACCTCGCCCTTGTCACCCGCCCTTATACTATCTGGAGGCGGGTATTTCCTGCGAACGAGGGCGAGAGACCCCGGTGGAAGGAACTCTATTCAGGCTTGGTTCCCCGTCCCGCCGTGGATTTAAGTTGGAGGGTCATCCACGGTGCACTGAGCACAAGAGAGTATTTGGCACACTTCACGGACTCCCCCGCCGCCTGTCCCTTTTGTGGCGAGCTGGAGTCCGTATATCACATTTATTCGAGTTGCGCCAGACTGCAGCCCCTCTTTTCCTTCTTGAAGAGCCTTCTCCTGCAGTTCTGGGTACACTTCTCCCCTCATCTTTTTATTTTTGGGTGCCCAGTGTCCCGGAACGATAAGCCTAGGGATCTCCTGGTCAACCTGCTCCTGGCATTGGCTAAGGTAGCCATTTGTAAAACCAGGAAGCAGGTTTTGGAGGGGGGGGTCCCAACAAACATCGTGGCCATGTTCCGGGCGCTGGTGCACTCCCGTATTCGGGCAGAGTACTCGTACGCCGAGTCTACTGGGACGGTTTCAGAGTTTGCCTCCCAGTGGGCGTGAGGCGGGGTGCTCTGCTCGGTATCCCCCATCAAGGGTTCTTTAGAGTTAACCCTTCTGCTTTAAGTGCACTTCAACAGTGCACTTGTTGGTCTTCTTTTGAATATTTGTTTGACTGGTTTTTCTTTGTTCCACTTGGCAACAAGTAGAATTGCTGTTCAACTGAATTGGCCGGCTTTGCCGGCCAATCAGTTTTAAACCAGATCAAAATAGACCCACTTCTCTCTCTACTCCTCCCCTCTCTGTCATTGGTGCACCTTCCTTTATAATCCCTGTCTGTCCACTTCTTCCCCGCTCTGCATAGTTCCTGTTTCCCTGTGTGTACCTGACCTATGCTTTGCTCTCTCTGTTTACTCTCTGCTCCTGTGTTATATTGGATCTCCCTGGTTTTGACCCCTGCTCGTCCTGGACTTCTCTGCTCTCTGGTATCCCTGTGAACACTGCTACGCCTTCTACTACGTTAACCTCTGGACTCCTGAATCTGGCACACGGACACGACTACTCTCTTGGAAATTTCCAAGCGTTGCAAGTATACCCTAACAACTCTTTCTACAGGCCCAGCAACGCTATACCACACTCCGGGCTCGCTCCCTTTTGCTGTGGGGGGGGGGGGGGGGTGGTATCATACCGTCCCCACCTCAGTACTGGTGTCTAGCTTGGTCTGCGGGCATACCGGCGTGACATTATGCAGAGCCCAACAAATGCAGACCCCCTGAGGTGGCTACAGTATTCGAGATAACTATCCCCCTAGAGGCCTTTCAACTCGTCAGTGATCAGCTGTCCACTGTCTCCCAACAATTGTCCACCTTGTTCCGTCAGGAAAGTTCCACGGCTTCTGCGCCAACAATGGTGACTACCTACGCCAGTCCTGTTCCACGGATTCCCTCTCCTTATCGTTATGATGGTAACCCCCTCAATTGCCGTGTTTTTTTAAACCAATGTGAGGTGCAGTTTGAGATGTCCCCCTCCCTGTTTCCTACTGGTCGTGCTAAAATTGCGTACATATATGCTCTGCTGACCGGGGACGCTCTTGTCTGGGCATCCCCCTTATGGGAGCGTAGATGCGAAATAACGCAAGATTACCCTTTATTCAGACGGGAATTCCAACTTGTGTTTGATAACCCCGCACGGCGCAAGACAGCCGCCTTTTCCCTCTTTCACATTTCTCAGGGCCGAAGATCTGCTGCCACATACACCATCATGGTCCGTACACTGGCGTCCGAAGTTCAATGGAATGATGAGGCCCTCGCCGCCGCGTACTGGCACGAACTCTCTGATAATCTGAAGGACGATCTAGCTACCCTTGCCCGGCCTACGTCTTTGGAGGAACTAATCGCCCTGAGCGTACGCATGGATCAGCGTACGCAGGAGCGACGTCACGAGAGACACTGTACCCATTCTTCTCCCTCTGTTCTTTCTCCCAGGTCACCCACTACTCCTCTCCTGGCCCTTGAGGCACCAGAACCTATGCAGGTCGGCAGTCAACAACTCCAGGCAACCGAGAGAGTGCAGCGACGCCAGAACCGGCTGTGTTTCTACTGTGCTTCCTCGGAACATCGTCTCCAGAATTGTCCCTTGAAGCCGGGAAACAGGCGCACCCAGTAAAGGTAGAGGGGCTTCTACTGGGTACTGTCTCTCCTAACCCCTCTCCTCCTGAAACCCCCCAAAGAAGTTTATGCTACCAGTCACGTTGGAGGGTCCCAACCTTCTCGTAAAGGTTGACGCGTTCATCGATTTCGGATCGGGCGGTAATTTCCTGGACCAGCAGTTCGCAGTGGATAATCTGATTCCCATGGTCAGAAGGAAGAGCCCTGTTGGCCTCGAGGCCATCGACAGACGACCACTCCAACCGGCCTTCATCATTTGGGAGTCGGTTCCCCTTACCTTGACCCTGGCTGATGGCCACAAGGAGGTAATTGTCTTTGACGTTTTCGAATCCCCTTCCGTACAAATTATTTTAGGATTGCCTTGGCTTCAACTCCACAATCTGCGCATTGACTGGACTGGAACCCTACCCATCCAGTGGCCCTCGTCCGCAGAAGTTGTTCCTACGGAGCCCCCCATGGTTGTGCTTGCCGGCCTGGACTCTGTACCTGCTGATCGGTCGCCCCTGCCTGCTGTGTACCACGAGTACTTGGACGTTTTTAACAAGGTACAAGCAGAAGTCCTTCCCCCCCACCTTCCGTATGATTGCCCCATCGACCTCATTCCGGGTACCGTCCTGCCGAAGTCTACATCTTATCCACTCTCCATCCCGGAGACCGAGGCCATGACTACTTATATTCAGGAAAACCTGGGAAAAGGATTCATCCGCAACTCTACCTCCCCTGCCGGGACTGGCTTCTTCTTTGTGAAGAAGAAGGATGGTTCACTGAGGCCATGCATTGACTTCCGCGGACTCAATAAGATCACGGTGAAAAAACGGTACCCCCTCCCGCTCATCTCTGAGCTGTTCAACCGTCTTTAAGGGGCCTCAATTTTTTCAAAACTTGATTTAAGGGGTGCCTATAATCTCATTCGCATAAGAGAAGGAGATGAGTGGAAAACAGCGTTTAACACATGTTCGGGACATTATGAATATCTTGTTATGCCGTTTGGGCTGTGCAACGCCCCGGCTGTATTTCAGGAATTTATGAACGACATCTTCCGTGATGTATTGGGAACTTTTGTCATTGTCTATCTAGACGACATTCTTATTTTTTCTAAAAATCTGGAGGAACACATTCAACATACCAAACTTGTGCTCTCCAGGCTTCGTTCTAATCGTTTATACGCCATGATGGAGAAGTGTCTGTTTCACCAGACGTCCACAGCTTTCCTTGGCTACATCATCTCCAGTCAAGCTTTTTCCAGGGACCCAGAGAAACTGAACGCGGTCCTCGACTGGCCAATCCCTAATTCGCTCAAGGCCGTGCAACGTTTTCTTGGCTTTGCCAATTACTACAGGAAGTTTATAAAAAAAAATTCTTCCATTGCTCTTCCCATCACCGCCTTGACCAAAAAGGGCGCCGACGTCTCATCCTGGTCACCTGAGGCCATTTCAGCATTTGAGATTCTCAAGAAGGCTTTCGTTTCTGCCCCCATCCTTCGTCATCCTTATACAGTACCTCCCTCCCCTTTACTCTGGAGGTTGACGCCTCAGATGTAGGAGCAGGCGCAGTTCTTTTCCAGAGGACCTCCCCCCAGGAGAAACTCCATCCTTGTGGTTTTTTTTCGTGGAAATTCTCTACAGCAGAGAGGAATTACGATGTCGGTAATCGTGAACTTTTGGCCATCAAGTTGGCTCTCCAGGAGTGGAGGCATCTTTTGGAGGGTTCCAAAGAACCAATCGCTATCCTCACTGACCACAAAAATGTGTTATATATTGAGGGGGCTCGTCACCTGGGCTCCCACCAAGCTCGCTGGTCACTCTTTTTTTCCCGCTTCAACTACACCATTTCTTATATTCCCGGGACTAAGAATGTTAAAGCGGACGCCCTTTCTCGTCAGTTTGCCTCTGAGACTGAAACTAAAGAAATCCCGGAACCTATTCTGCCACCCAAATGCATAATTTCTGCCAACAACTTCGATGTATTGGATGAGATCAATAAGGCACAAGCGCATATTCCCAGCAGGTTCAGGGTACCAGAAGGACGTCTCTACGCAGCTCCACGTTTTCGCCATAAAGTGTTACTTTGGGGACATTCCTCTAAAGCAGTTGGTCATCCAGGCTTCAAAAGAACGGCAGATCTCATTAAACTGACTTTTTGGTGGCCTAAAATGAATCAGGACGTTCTTAAATTTACCGCCGCCTGTCCTGTATGTGCTCAGAGTAAAACTCTTCATCAGAAACCTTCTGGACTTCTTTTACCACATCCCATCCCTGAACAACCATGGAAACACATTTCAATGGACTTTATTGTTGAACTGCCTATTTCCAAGGGGATGAACACTATTTTGATCGTGGTGGACAGGTTTTCAAAGCAGGCACATTTTATTCCCCTCAAGGGACTTCCCAACTCCGCCACCTTGGCAGATGTATTTTCCAAAGAGATCTTCAGGTTGAAGGCGTTCCCATTTCTATCATCTCGGATCGTGGATCCCAGTTCATCTCAAAATTCTGGCGGGCCTTTTCCCAAAGATTGGGTATCTCTCTCTTGTTTTCCTCCGAATACCATTCACAAACCAACGTTCAAACCGAAAGGATGAACCAAACTCTTGAACAGTACCTTAGGTGCTTCATTTCTGACTCACAAGATAATTGGGTGGATCTTCTACCATGGGCCGAATTTGCCATAAATTCTTTGAAGAACGAGTCTACTCAGGAGTCTCCCTTCTTCATCAATTGTGGTTTCCATCCCAGTAGTCTCCCTCTCTCACCGTCTCCTTCTGGTGTTCCTGCAGCCGATTCTCATATCACCAACTTACAAGAATCCTGGAAAAAGATCCTCAAGTCCCTGCGGACTGCGGTGGTCAAACAGAAGACCAAGGCTGACTGCCACCATCAAAGGGGTCCCTCCTTCAATCCTGGTGACCTGGTCTGGCGGTCTTCCAGAATCATTAGGCTCAAAACCCCTTCACCCAAGCTGTCCCCTAGAGTCTTGGGACCATTCAAAATTTTGGAGAGGGTTAACCGGTAGCCTATCGTCTCGATCTTCCCCCTACTATGAAAGTTCCATCCGTCTTTCATGTTTCCCTCCTTAAAATTTTTATTTCCAGTTCTCATTTCCCGGATCCCTTGCGGAGACCCAATCCAGTGTCCACCCTTGGCCAACAGGAGTACGAGATACAGTCCCTCATCGACTCTCGTCTTTCTAAAAACAAACTACAGATTTTGGTACACTGGAAGGGCTACGGGCCTGAGGAACATTCCTGGGTACCTGCACATCACATCCACGCCCCAAGACTTCTTTCCGTTTTTCACCGGAAGTTTCCCCTCAAGCCGTGGTTGGATCACTCGGAGATTGATCCTCAAGGGGGGAATACTGTGACGACTCAGGAGATTCCTTCCCTTCCTGGTCCCTCTCTCCCGTCCCCTGTTGTCCTTCCTGCTCCTTCCCAAGCCTCTCCTGCACCCTCCACCTCTCTCCCTTTGCCGCAACACGTACCCTGCAGGTCTCGCATACCCACGCGGTCCCTGAGTCCCTGCTACGATCCTCCCCATTCCCTCTCTCCTGCAGTGCCCACATCACCTTCCCCTGTGGTGGTATCCGTCCCGTTGCCTCCTCCCTGCGTGGTACCTGCAGCACGGCGTTCCGCGCGCCTGGTGACGCGTCCGACTCGTGCGCTCCCGCAGTCCATGGCGGGTGCACCCACTAGTCCCTCCGCTGACTTACCTGATCCTTCCACCCTACCTTTGCTCGCTATCGAGCGGGCGCAGCGCGCGTTCCCCTCCTCTTGGCTTCCTTCCCCTCCGGCGGTCTTCCCTTGCACCGTGCGGGCCGCTCCTGTGTTGCAGCCAGTGCGCGCGCATCCCCAGCTTACAGGGGGCACGCGCACTTACTCCTCTTATCAGACTTCCCCTGTCTCCACCTCCCAAGCTTCACAGGCCACTCCTCTGACTGCCCCTTCTGTCTCCTCTTCTCTCCCTGACCTATCTCTATCTTCTCCCACTTCTCTCTCTACTCCTCCCCTCTCTCCTATTGGTGCACCTCCCTTTATAATCCCTGTCTGTCCACTTCTTCCCCGCTCTGCATAGTTCCTGTTTCCCTGTGTGTACCTGACCTATGCTTTGCTCTCTCAGTGTACTCCCTGCTTCCTGCTCCTGTGTTATATTGGATCTCCCTGGTGTTGACCCCTGCTCGTCCTGGACTTCTCTGCTCTCTGGTATCCCTGTGAACACTGCTACGCCTTTTACTACGTTAACCTCTGGACTCCTGAATCTGGCACACGGACACGACTACTCTCTCGGACATTCCCAAGCGTTGCAAGTATACCCTAACAACTCTTTCTAAAGGCCCAGCAACGCTATACCACACTCCGGGCTCACTCCCTTTTGGTGTTGGTGGGTGGTATCATACTGTTCCCACCTCAGTACTGGGGTCTAGCTTGGTCTGCGGGCGTGACAGTGGGATTCTCATTCCTGCTCATTATTGCAACTATGAAGTTTAGAAGTACTAACAGTAAACTGTACTTCAATAACTATACCTTGTTTACCCGCTTCCTTGTTCAAACTGCTTCTGGATCTAACTGTACACTTCAAACAACCAGCACTTAAATCAACCACACAGATCAGTATACGCAATGATTTTGGAGGCCCAAATCAGTAGAAATGATTTTGTAACCTTTTCTAGACTGATGAGCATCAATAATTGCTTTTCTGAGGTCCTCAGCACTTAGGAAGGGCTAGATCTCATAGCCCAGACCCCAGTAAGTGTGTATATTTCTGTATTTTGTGTTTTGTTGTATTTTCGAGATTTTATCCAAATAAACCCCATTTTATTCCACTGCCTTGTTTTTCCTATTGACTGATCCCAGAAATATAAATGCGTTAAGAGACCTGGTCTACCATGACAGGACCCCTGGATTAACTCCTCATAATATCAAATCCCAATTAAAGTTATGTCCCAAGATCAGAGGATAAAACCCCACCCACCCTCGTAGACCCATCCACAATTTATATAAATAAGAAAAAGGCTTATTATTAAGATGTCAATCCATTGAATGCCTTAGCTGAATGTTGACTTGCAAACTGTATGTATCCAATTATTATGTTATGATTTCTCTCCCCACCTCTTTCTGTACCCCCCACTCCCCCTGGATAAAACAATAATAAAAAGTATATAAAGTCCCTGGATTGTATGTCCAAGTTAGTCTAATCTTTCCATAGACATTTAACAGAAAACGATGGAACAAGGTTCTTGGACCAGTGCTACCCAGTATTGGGTATAAACAGCATATGACTGAAGCTGTAATTAAATGCTTTGGTAGAGACCCATACAGAGTGAGAAAGATGATGCAAAACAATGACATGTATAATCTTCAAGGCTCATAGATTGGGGTAAATGTATACTTGCTACGGGGGATAATGCAGCCAGTGGCAGCCTAACCGGCAATAATGGCTGGTTCTCCTCCATGTTCTCAGGAACAAATACCCTTAGAGCTGAATAGTGTGTCATCTTCATATAGGTACGTGAACCAACAAATGACATGTTGAGCTACTCACTGTGTGGTCTCAACAGGAACCACACCTCTGAGGAATGATGCAATAGAATAATCCAGGATAGGAAAAACGGAGCACAGAAGGCAAAAAACGGGGGCTATGCACAAGCCAAATAGGTTAAAAACAATTCGAAGACCTTAATGTGGAAATATAATGGGACGAGTGGGAGGATATCTGGGAGTCGGCAGCCAAAACCTCAATTTGTACAATAACAAAAGAAAACATCTACAAAATTCTATTTCAGTGGTACCTAACTCCTAGCAGGCTGAGCCAGATCTTCCCTGGAACACCAGATATATGTTGGAGGGGGTGCGGTTCTAGATGAGATATGGCTCACATATGGTGGACATGCCCTCCGGTGCAGAACTTTTGGGTCATGATCCAGAATATAATCCTGGAGGTTACGGAACTAAGGATCCCCCTGGACCCGCTGATCTTTGTACTGGCATAACCAGTAGTGGATATTCCCTCCCCCATGAAGAAATTAATATCTTTCATCCAAACCGCGGCGAGATGCTCCGTAGCTGCGGCTTGGAGAAAAATTAACACCCCATCCCAAGAAACAGTGTACAAGAGGATAAACGAAATCAAGAACATGGAAAAGTCGACTGACCACCTAAACCAAACTACTGAGCGGTTCTATAGAATATGGGAGCCTTGGCTCCAAAGTTAGGAAGATTAAAGGAAGCAAGGCCCCAGGCCCACTCACCCTATTAAGTTCCCCTCCCTACCCACGTTTCCCCATTTCTCTCCCCTCCCCCCCTGATATTCCACTCTTTCTTCCATCTTATCTTATACACAGGAAAGCCAGGGGAGCGGTTGTACCTTAAAATAAAAACAAAATCTACATAGTGTAAAAATGTTAACACAATGAAGTGGTTTCTAAGAAGCTTAGAAAACTTGGTGTAAGGCTATGTCACGTATAGCCAACAAACCGATGTGGTTAAGACCACAGGAGGAGCTAAGATCTCAAGCAGAGAAAGATAGACAAAGTCAAGGATAAAATAAACACTTTTATCCACACACGAGTAAATTGGAGGCTTACAAGATCCAAAAGGATAATCAGCATAGGGAGGTTGTTACAAGTCAGATCTGTCCAGGGGCATGCTTGGAAAGCATAGCAGACCTCATCTTCTGAACCAGTGCCTCTCTGGGAAAAATCCATAGCATGTGGTGCAAAGAGAACTTTGAGCCTGTGACGTCATCTCCAACCGGCCGGAATCGCGGAAGTGACGTGACGGCTGTTCGAGACACAGTCGGGTTGGCGTGCAGCAGCAGCAGCGACGTGAAGTGATCGGAAGATCACCTACTCCCTATGCTGATTATCCTTTTGGATCTTGTAAGCCTCCAATTTACTCGTGTGTGGATAAAAGTGTTTATTTTATCCTTGACTTTGTCTATCTTTCTCTGCTTGAGATCTTAGCTCCTCCTGTGGTCTTTACCACATCGGTTTGTTGGCTATACGTGACATAGCCTTACACCAAGTTTTCTAAGCTTCTTAGAAACCACTTCATTCTGTTAACATTTTTACACTATGTAGATTTTGTTTTTATTTTAAGGTACAACTGGCTTTCCTGTGTATACTGTTTCTCTGGACCTTGAAACAGTCCATCTAAGGGTTTGAGTGATTTATTGTACCCATATTGCACCTGTTGATTGTATATTTATTTGTATATTTATCACTTTGCACCTTTGTATATTTTATACACATACACTTTTGTAGTTTAAGTATTAGAGCGCCATCTACTGTTTGTTTTCCATCTTATCTTCTCTGGATACAGAGTGGCGGTCAGCGCAAGATGTAAATATCGAAAAAATAAATAAAGAGACAATAGTAAACACAAATAATAAGTGTATGTATTGAATAAACACAATATGTCTTCATGTGAGGAGGGGGGGGCTGGAAGGGGAGGGGGGGGGGGAAAGGGGCAGAGGCAGGTGTCTTGTTGTATACAACAGTATATATATATATCTCTCAATAACTCACACGGCCTAGTGTGAGACCCTTCCCTCAGAGGCGGATGCTGGAATAGGCAGCTGAATATGAATATTACAGCAATGGGATATAAATAAATATATAAGAGAACAACTCACACGGCCTTGTGTGAGCTCCTTCCCTCAGTGTAAAAGTAGAGTGTTGTCTGTCTGATGGTAATCAGTCACGTCTCCTCCTTATTACCCCACAGTGGATATAGAGTGCGGATGGCTCCTCTCCCAGATGCCCAAATACAGGAAATGGGCCGAGCCTTGTGTGAATAGAAATTTTGGTGTGTTGTCTTAATTGTAGGTTGAAACAATTTCTTATTTTGTGACCTGTGAAACTTTTGGCCAATGAGAGTCGTGTGGTCAGCCTCCCACACGACTCTCGGCGCCCCAGCTTTGTTTTTGTTCTATCTTATCTTCTCTATCCACTCTGTAATTTATCTACTAGACTGTAGTCTCTAGTGTTATAAGTCACGATGGGAATAATATGAACACAACCAATAGATCTGGAGATACTCAATTCATATATTGATTTTAAATGTGAACAATGATGTTATACCAATACTCCCTGTACCTGTTGTATCGGTTTCACTCCGACTCTCCCTTCTGTAAAGTACACATTTATGTATGTCCCAAAAACTGCAATAAAAAATCGGAAAAAATAAATGATTGGAATTGGGGTGACATCATGGAGTGCGGCATGGAGTGCGGCATGGAGTACTCCCCCCATGCCGCCCTAATTCCAATAGATGTAAACCTATTTGGCTTGTGCATAGCCCCCGTTTTTTTGCCTGCTGTGCTCCGTTTTTCCTATCCTGGATTCTTCTATTTAACAGAAAACAATTGCCATGACCTGTGACAGAGGAGGGAAATGTAATATTACCTAAATACTTCCTATAGCTTGGGGAAACTACTCAATCTTGGACTTTCAAAAATTATTTTTGTAACCTGAAAAAAGGTTGTGCCTGCAGACAGATGGTTACGGCATCAGTGCTGCTCGTGAACCTGATCATGCCGGGAGTGTCAGAGTATACTAGGTAGGCCCCAGCCATTTACAACTAATCCATATGCCCCGAAACCTGTTGCCTGTTCCATTGTGGGGCAGCCGGCGTACTGATGGGAGGATGAGGTCGACCACCAGTACTTGGACAAACTGGTCAAGTGAAGGTACACCCTAGTTCTAAGCTTAGAAGAATCTGGGACACATCATCCACTTGCAGGTTGAGACCAAGGAATCACATGTTAGGGTGAAGTTAGTTGCTGCTGTTGAAGATGTATTTATTCTTAAATAGGCCCTGGAACCCATTTCTTTTATCCGCCTGCTCCTCCGCTCACTGCTCTGCCCAGGAACCTGTAGCCACCACACAATCGCCCCTATGGAACAAATCTTGCCACCCATACCCCCTAGTGAAGAGGGTTACATAGATCTATCCATCCACATCAGAGTTCTGTCTTTGCTCTATGCAGTCTCCCTCATGAATAGGGAGAGTGACCACATTTTTCCTATTATGTATTATCTCTTGCTCACTCTCTCTCTGCCGATCTGTATATGGTGGTACCTCAATGCGCTTTTCTAGTTCCTCTGTCTAAACATTTACTTTATTGACTAGGTGTTATCATTTTGCATTGGCAATATAGAAGGTTCATGAGAGCGGTTATGCTAAATAGTAGTGAGGCACAGAGGTGACAGTCTGGATTTATTTATTTTTTATATCGTACAGTGATTTCCAAAAAAAGAACTGGAGGATTTTACAATGAGTTGTGTGATCAGGATGGCGATAAAGAAAAAGTAATCTGTACAATATAAATAGAAATGTACATATTTATTGTTGCTCATGCAAACATTCCTGGTTTAATAAAACCTGCTGGATGAGCAGCTGCAGCCTTCGCTAGGAATAAAGTGGGCAGTGGTTGGCAGAGACGCGGACATCATGAAAGTCGTCTATACGGAGTTAGGAAATGCTCTGGTGCTAAAAGACATCATGGAATGAGGCTCAGGGGCAGGAAAGGCTGATGTGTAAATGTGCTGGGTGGGGGGGGGGGGTAAATGTCCTGGGGGTTTGTGTAAATGTGCTGGGGGGGATGGGATTGGGGCGATGTGTAAATGTGCTGGGGGGGATGGGGGCGATGTGTAAATGTGCTGGGGGGGATGGGGGCAATGTGTAAATGTGCTGGGGGGGATGGGGGCAATGTGTAAATGTGCTGGGGGGGATGGGGGCGATGTGTAAATGTGCTGGGGGGGATGGGATTGGGGCAATGTGTAAATGTGCTGGGGGGGATTGGGGCGATGTGTAAATGTGCTGGGGGGGATGGGATTAGGGCAATGTGTAAATGTGCTGGGGGGATTGGGGTTTGTGTAAATGTGCTGGGGGGGATGGGATTGGGGCAATGTGTAAATGTGCTGGGGGGGATTGGGGTTTGTGTATATGTGCTGGGGGGGATGGGATTGGGGCAATGTGTAAATGTGCTGGGGGGGTGGGGGCGATGTGTAAATGTGCTGGGGGGGATGGGGGCGATGTGTAAATGTGCTGGGGGGGATGGGGGCGATGTGTAAATGTGCTGGGGGGGATGGGGACGATGTGTAAATGTGCTGGGGGGGATGGGGGCGATGTGTAAATGTGCTGGGGGGGATTGGGGCGATGTGTAAATGTGCTGGGGGGGATTGGGGCGATGTGTAAATGTGCTGGGGGGGATTGGGGCAATGTGTAAATGTGCTGGGGGGGATGTGTAAATGTGCTGGGGGCGATGTGTAAATGTGCTGGGGGTGGGGGCGATGTGTAAATGTGCTGGGGGTGGAGGTGGGGATGTTTAAGCTTAAGGGGTCTGCAATGAAAGGACCGGGCGTGCTTGGTATGAGGGATGTTCTGCAGGAACACAGTGTGGAAAGTAGTCACTGTGATGCACTGCAGCTACCTGGGGCTAACCCTTTCACTGGCAGTGATTAAAGTAAAGGGAAAGATGGTCTGTGGCTCTCTTAGCAGGGACCTGGATCCCCCACGTTGTGTTGCAGGCGGAAGGCGATATACACACGTCACATCGTGTGCTGCTCGCCTGTGAAGTTCTGCATGGAGGCGAAACCCATGGAGGGGTCATGACGAGAACGGAGAACCAGCGAGGTATTCACTCCCAGAAAATGCGCCAAAGACTGTGGGTCAGAGAGAAACGGGTTAATAGAAGCCCTGCTAATGCAAAGCGCTTGTATAGAGCAATGTGCACGGCTTTGGAGATCTCTGTATATTTTGAGTCCTGTCCGGACTAAAACCTGCATGATTTGCAGAATTCTGAACCAAAAGAAATGTGACATTTTATTGGAAATGTTATGATCTCCATTGAGATCTGATAACACTGATCTGACACCGACAGTGACACTGTCTCCAAATCAGTGAGATGTAATCATTTTTATATACTACTAGCTGTGTACAAGGTGATGTATACATGTGCATATAACACTAGCAGTGTACAAGGTGATGTACATGTGCATATAACACTAGCAGTGTACAAGGTGATGTATACATGTGCATATAACACTAGCAGTGTACAAGGTGATGTATACATGTGCATATAACACTAGCAGTGTACAAGGTGATGTATACATGTGCATATAACACTAGCAGTGTACAAGGTGATGTATACATGTGCATATAACACTAGCAGTGTACAAGGTGATGTATACATGTACACATAACACTAGCAGTGTACAAGGTGATGTACATGTGCATATAACACTAGCAGTGTACAAGGTGATGTATACATGTGCATATAACACTAGCAGTGTACAAGGTGTTTTATACATGTGCATATAACACTAGCAGTGTACAAGGTGATGTATACATGTGCACATAACACTAGCAGTGTACAAGGTGATGTATACATGTGCATATAACACTAGCAGTGTACAAGGTGATGTATACATGTGCATATAACACTAGTAGTGTACAAGGTGATGTATACATGTGCATATAACACTAGCAGTGTACAAGGTGATGTATACATGTGCATATAACACTAGCAGTGTACAAGGTGATGTACATGAGCATATAACACTAGCAGCGTACAAGGTGATGTATACATGTGCATATAACACTAGCAGTCTACAAGGTGATGTATACATGTGCATATAACACTAGCAGTGTACAAAGTGATGTATACATGTGCGTATAACACTAGCAGTGTACAAGGTGATGTATACATGTGCATATAACACTAGCAGTGTACAAGGTGATGTATATATGTGTATAGAACGCTAGCAGCGTACAAGGCGATGTACATGCATATAGTTACATAGTAGATGAGGTTGAAAAGACATGCATCCAACAAGTTCAAACTATGCTAAATTTAGACGACTGATACTTTATCCTATATCCGTACTTACAGTATATTGATCCAGAGGAAGGCAAACATAAAACCCCAGTGTCATATCATCCAATGATATCTCAAAAGGGGAAAAATTAATTCCTTCCCGACTCCAAGAATTGTCAATCAGATTATTCCCTGGATCAACATCCTTCCCATGTATACTTATTTGGTATATCCCTGTATACCTTTCCTTTCTAAAAAGATGTCCAACCTTTTTTTTGAACAAATCTACTGTATCTGCCATCACAGTCTCTGTCACGGGAGACCAGCACTTTTAACTTTTTTTAACCGGGATCATTCACTAGGCAAAACAAGGTAGTGGAATAAAATGAGGTTTATTCGGGTAAACCCGCGTAAACACAATGAATATACAAAATACAGACGAAATACGCACTTACTGGGGGCCTGGGGGTGAAAACCTGGCTCAAATAGGTGCAGGACGCCTGCTTCGGAAGGCTTACCCTGACCGTGAAATCAGTCCCGGTTTTCTGGTGCTCTTTTCGGCTAAAACCCTTAGCCACGACCGCTACGCTCTAAAATGAGAACTTGGACCTCGCGTCTGACTTGGTCTCTGCAGGACAGGCTTTCTTAGCTTCAGAAACAAAGCCGGTTGCTCTGCTCTTCGTAACAGAGCAACTTTGAAAAGTCCGCCCGCGCTTCATTGACTCAAGCCACAAGATCGTCTGGTTCTCTGCCAATTCCTTACATACACTCCGCTGTTGTATCTTCAGCATGGAAGTAGGAGGAGCGACCAATCAGAGCATGGGAATTCCTTCCCATCAGCCAATAGAAACAGGGGCTTGTCTCTTGGCTGACGTCAGAGGAGGCGGCATGCCAAGCCGGCTCGAAAAGCCGGGTGGGCTGGAAATATGGATTAGCCAATGGGAAATGCGCCTACGAGCGCCATCTTCCTTCAGTTAACCCATTGCCACCTGCTGGGCAGGCTCCGCCAGGTCTGGCAGATTCAAAAAATGTTCCCACAGTGTGACCTTTGTTCTCCCTTCCTCGCCAACCAAACGGTTTTGTCACCTTTGGACATTCTCCCTCCTTTGAACTCCGATGGATATCCAGACATCCCGGCATCTATATGGATGCCCGGGCTGACTGCATAGATGTTTATAGAAAACGCACCAAACACAATAAAATATGTTTTAATACAGAATATGACTTGGAGGGGGGGCGACGACGACCCATACTTGTGAGAGAAATGGGTTGGGGATATCTGGGCTCGAAAACAAGGAGTCTGGGGGACACTGGGTAGCCCTGGTGTAATTCAAACCACGTCCCGGCAACTCATGCCTGCACACCAGGGAGAATTAGGGGAATACCGGTAACTTCGGCCCCCGAACTCCTGCAAACAAAATAACTGCATTTCCACCTAAAACTTATACTCCTGAAGTTTCATGTTTCTGGGGCAAGGGGAACATGTAAAGTTGAAAAGCAAGGGACACTGACTTTTACAGGTTACATTATATGGCCCGTGGCTCATGGTGCTACTTAGCTGCCAGGGGATCAGTTATCACAGTGAATGCTCTACCATAGAGGTAGGGCTGGAGCTTCTTCAGTGCCCACCCAATTGCTAGGCACTCCTTTTCAATTGTGGCATAAGCCATCTTTCTAGGCAACAGCTTGCGACTCAGGTAGACGATCAGGTGTTCTCCCCCGTCCTCGCCTACCTGGCTTAGTACAGCACTGATTCCATAGTCCGAGGCATTGCTCTGCACCAGGAATCACTTGATTTAGTCGGGGGCTGCCAAGATGGGAGCACTAGCCAGGGCAGACTTCATAGCCTGGAATGCCTCTCCTCAAGTGGGAGACCAGGTAACCAGAATCGTGCGTTTCTTCTGGGTCGTCAGTCAGGGGTTTAGCTAGGGCGCTATACTGGGGCACAAAATTTTCTGTAGTAGCCAGCGGTGCCTAAAAAAGCCATAACCTGTGTCACGGGAGACCAGTACTTTTACACTGAAACCACCGGGATCACTAGCACCAGACAGGACAAAGTTGTTGAATAATGAATGGATGATGGGAGATGGTGGTTCAGTCGGCTCCGTTCCCATCTATCTAGTTGGGGTTCAGGCTAGGGCCAGGATTTGAAGGAGCGGTGGAGCCCCGACGCCTGGCCATGGTTTGAAATACATTCTTACAGACATGGAAATACATTTACACATTCCCTGTTCTTCCCCAGATATTAAAGTACATTTGTCCAAAATAAGCCTTACAAAGGTGGCCAAGTGTGACAGGGTGAAGTCAACCCCTATCAGTTATGCCTGGGAAACATATGTCTGAGTGCTTCATCCAGCACTCATAAGGGTTAACTCAGGTGGAAGCTAGCTAATCAGGATGTAAGCTGACACCTGAGAGCCAGCAAGGTATATAAGGATCTTGTTACCAGCAGTAGCTGCCTGTCCCAGATGAGAGCACATGGATAGATGTGCTGCTAGCCAGAAGGATACAGCACACTACTTACTGCAGCCAAAGTAAGATTTCTTTCATTTGTTTGCATGACTGCTTAAAAAGACTCTTACGGTTTGGGAATGGTTTAGCCAGCCAGCCTGCTAGCTAGGACTGCTGTGTTAGTCAGTTTTCTCCCAACGTGGAGCAGGATTTATTTGCTTAAAGGGACAGTGTACCCGCATGTTATGTTGCTGTGGAGAAATAAAGCCACTGAACGTTTTCATTTATCCTGAAAATACACGTGTGGACTGTTCCCTGACCTCGGCTACAGGCCGTCCTGCCACAGGTGGTGTCAGAAGTGGGATGTTGGACGGGCCCTGTATCTGAAGGGCCACACACACACACAGACGGGGGGGAAAAAATGGAGACAATTTTTTCTCAGTTCCTTGAGCAACAGCTCGAGCTAGCAGAGAAACAAGCTGAGCAACAGGCCCAGCAATCTGAGCAACAGGCCCAGCAAGATGAGCGACAGGCCCAGCAAGATGAGCGACAGGCCCGGCGAGAGGAAAAGCTACTCCAATTGCTGGCCGAAGGCCCAGCCCAAGGCAGACCAGGGATTCCAAATAACCCACCGGTAATGCTGCATAAAATGAAGCCAAACGAAGACCCAGAGGCATTTCTCCTCACTTTTGAAAGGGTAGCCACGGCCCACGGCTGGACAGTTGATCGCTGGGTAACGACTCTGGCTCCACTCCTCATAGGGGAAGCTCAGGCAGCCTACCAGGCTCTTCCAGCAGACGAGGCCATGGACTATCAGCAACTAAAGGCTGCTATTCTGGATCGCCTAGGCCTCACTCCAGAGACCTACCGACGGCGGTTCCGGACAGTCAAATATACAAACAGAGACAGACCCCGGGTCTTAGACCACCGCTTAGTAGACTTATGTACCAGGTGGATACAACCGGAAAAACATGACAAGGCAGAGATCCTTGAACAGTTTGTGCTCGAGCAGTTCATACAGATACTGCCCTCCTCCTCCCGCTCCTGGGTAAAAAGACACGCTGCATTTTCCCTGGATTCAGCGGTCCGCTTGGTGGAAAACTTCCTGGGCGACGACACCCAACAGGATAGCTGGGAACGGCCGGTGCAAACACCAGTTGCTTCCGGTGATGCTAGAGGCAGGAGAGCAGACAATCGAGGGGTCTACAACCCGCCTGCTCGGGAGATCCAGTCAACCCGATCGGAAGACCCTTTCCCATCTCGGAGGGTTCCTGGTACAAACTCCCGCAGAGATGCCCATCCTGGCTCCGAGGCCACTGGATCACTCAAGGGAGGCCGCCACCCACAGTATTCCCCGAGAACCTGGACTCCTGTCACCCACCCGGTGGAGAGGATAACCCCACCAACCAGAAGGGAGGACCCCATCCAACAGCGGAGAGGTCCAAACACCGAGCCCCGTCGAGAGCTTCTGCTGACGACCGAGGTTGCGGATTCAGGAGATGATGAGATGGACTGTTCATATGGCAGAACCACTGCCACAGCTTGTCTCCGAGGGGACCACAATCCGTGGTTAGTCCCAGCATCTCTGGAGGGGACAAAAGTAAACGCCATGCTGGACTTGGGCTCTGGAAAAACCCTGATCCTAGAGGGCCTAACTCCAAGCAATAGACTATCTTATGACTCTCCTTGAAATATCGAGTGTATCCATGGGGATACAAAGAGATACCCGACGGCGAACGTTCTACTGCGTATCCAGGATCAAAAGGCTAGCCTACTAGTGGGAGTTGCTCCCTGGCTACCTGCTCCTGTTCTACTTGGCCGAGACTGGCCCTACCTCAAAACATTGTTGGCCCCTACTCCTACGTAGCCTACTTCTCTGGTACCGGAGAAGCCCGGAGACTTGTTCCCTTTTCCCCCAGAGATTTTTCCCCATAGACACCATGTCCCAAAGACACGGAAACAGAGACGTGCGGAAAAAGAGGACTGGTTAAGAAAGGCTGGGACTCTTGGTAACATTAGTCAGCCCAAAGGACTGCAGGTCATGGCCGGGGATGACCAGGGTGGGGAACAGATAGATACGGGAATTTTGCCAGACCTGGATCTTCCTGACTTCCGTCAGAGGCAGAGGGAGGACCCAGCTCTGGCTAGACAATATGAGAAGGTGGTACAGGTCAACAACAAGATAATGGATGAACAGGGTGTAAAAGTGTTTCCACATTTTGAACTGTTGAATGACATTCTATATCGTGTGAATAAGGTTACACAAACAGGGGAGGTCATTCGACAGATGCTAGTCCCTAAAGGGTTGATTAAAACTGTTCACCCTAGCCCATACTCTCCCATGGGGTGGTCATTTGGGCAGAGATAAAACCACGGACCGCATCTCGTCCCGGTTTTACTGGCCAGGCATACATGGTGACATCATGAAACTATGTGAGACATGTCCTGAATGCCAGTTAACTAGCCAAAAAGGACAGAAGCCGGCTCCCTTGGTTCCTCTGCCCTTGGTAGCCGTCCCATTCGAGAGAATTGGGGTAGATCTGGTCGGACCTTTAGAACCCTCTGCGAAGGGACATAAATTTATACTTGTTGTGGTAGATTATGCCACCAGATATCCTGAGGCCTTCACTCTGAGATCAGCCACTGCTAAACAGGTTGCTCACAGGCTGTTAGAACTGTTCTCTAGGGTAGGACTTCCCCAAGTAATGTTAACTGACCAGGGAAAAAATTTCATGGCAAAGTTAATGCAGGATGTCCTAAAGTTATTGGAGGTAAAATCCGTCCGGACCTCAGTCTACCATCCTCAGACTGATGGATTGGTAGAGAGGTTTAACCGTACTTTAAAAACCATGCTTAGGAAGTTTGTGGACACTGAAAAGCGAGCTTGGGATGAATTTCTCCCTTTCCTGTTGTTTGCGGTACGAGAAGTTCCCCAATCATCCACAGGCTTCTCCCCGTTTGAGCTCCTATATGGACGCCAACCTCGGGGTATTCTCGACCTACTGAAGGAATCCTGGGTGGAGGAGCCTTCCCCCTCCAAGAATACCCTTCAGTATGTCATAGACCTTAGAAACCACCTAGACATGATAGGCCGGTTTGCTATGGAAAACCTCAAATCTGCCCAAGAACGTCAAGAGAGGCAGTACAACCAAAATGTTCGCTTGAGGGTCTTCCAACCTGGGGACCAAGTGATGCTACTACTACCGACATCAGAGAGTAAACTCCTTGCGAAGTGGCAGGGTCCTTTCCAAGTTCTCCGCCGCACCGGGGAGGTGAACTATGAGATCTCTCAACCAGGGTCCAGGAAGGGTAAACAAATCTACCACGTGAACCTCCTGAAACCCTGGAAAACGATGAGATCACTATTCATCCACCCTCGGGAAGGAGAGACGGATTTGGGTCCGCAGCTTCCAAAGGGTAGTACGTACAATGACCATCAGGTTCCCATGGGAGGGCAGTTAACAACGGAAAAAAGGTCAGACCTACTAGAATTATGTGACCAGTTCCCAGATGTTTTTTCGGAGCTGCCAGGGCAGACTAATTTAGTGTCCCATAGGATTGAGACAGAACCTGGCGTAAAAGTACGGTCCCGTCCCTATAGATTGCCAGAGGGCCGAAAAGACCTGGTAGAGAGGGAGATAATAGACATGTTGGAATTGGGCGTGATCGAGGAGTCCCACAGCGAATGGTGTAGCCCTATCGTGTTGGTCCCTAAACCAGGTGGGAAGGTGAGGTTTTGCGTGGATTTGCGAAGGGTAAATGCTGTATCCAGATTTGATGCATATCCAATGCCTAGGGTGAATGAATTGCTTGACTCGCTTGGGAAAGCAGAGTATATCTCTACCCTAGATCTCACGAAAGGATATTGGCAGATACCTCTAGCGGAAGAATCCAAATGCAAAACTGCCTTCGCCACCCCTCTCGGGTTATACCAATTCGTTACGATGCCATTTGGGTTACATGGGGCTCCAGCCACATTCCAAAGGTTAATGGACAAGGTACTACGACCCCATAGGGCATATGCCGCGGCCTACTTGGATGACATTGTCATCTATAGCAGACACTGGCAGTCTCATATAAAAAGGTTAAGGGCAGTCCTAACGTCCTTAAGAGAAGCAGGGCTCACTGCAAATCCAAAAAAATGTGCCCTGGGTAAATCCACTACAAAGTACTTGGGCTATGCCGTTGGGGGAGGGATAGTAAGGCCACTAGCTAGCAAGGTGGCCGCCATAAAGGAAGTCCCCACCCCACAGACAAAGACACAGATCCGCTCCCTTTTGGGGTTAGCAGGGTATAACCGGCGGTTTATCCCCAATTTTTCAAAAATATCTGCACCCCTAACAGATCTGACAAAAAAAGAGTGCCCCGACCCAAGTTAAATGGTCTTGGGAGTGCCAAGATACCCTTGACATGCTAAAAAAGTGCCTGTCAGAGGGCCCCGCTCTTCGGAGCCCAGATTTTAAAGAGCCCTTCATCATCCAGACGGATGCCTCAGAGGTAGGACTGGGAGCAGTGCTGTCTCAGCAATTTGATGGTGTTGAACACCCCATACTGTTCATCAGCCGGAAGCTGTTCCCAAGGGAAGTGAGGTATTCCATTATTGAGAAGGAGTGCCTCGCTGTAAAATGGGCAATTGAGGCCTTGAGACATTATGTCGCCGGAGTACACTTCATCCTGGTCACTGACCATGCGCCCTTGAAGTGGTTAAACACCATGAAGGACACAAATCCAAGGTTGACCAGGTGGTATATGGCCCTCCAAACCTTCTCTTTTGATATTCAGCATAGACCTGGAAAAGACCATGGAAATGCTGATTTTTTGTCAAGAGAAGGAGTGGAGGGTCGGGCTTCAGCCGTGTGGGACACTAGCCACACACAAACAGGGGAGGTATGTGATAGGGTGAAGTCAACCCCTATCAGTTATGCCTGGGAAACATATGTCTGAGTGCTTCATCCAGCACTCATAAGGGTTAACTCAGGTGGAAGCTAGCTAATCATGATGTAAGCTGACACCTGAGAGCCAGCAAGGTAGATAAGGATCTTGTTACCAGCAGTAGCTGGCTGTCTCAGATGAGAGCACATGGATAGATGTGCGCTAGCCAGAAGGATACAGCACACTACTTACTGCAGCCAAAGTAAGATTTCTTTAATTTGTTTGCATGACTGCTTAAAAAGACTCTTACGGTTTGGCTATGGTTTAGCCAGCCAGCCTGCTAGCTAGGACTGCTGTGTTAGTCAGTTTTCTCCCAACGTGGAGCAGGATTTATTTGCTTAAAGGGACAGTGTACCCGCATGTTATGTTGCTGTGGAGAAATAAAGCCACTGAACGTTTTCATTTATCCTTAAACTACACGTGTGGACTGTTCCCTGACCTCGGCTACAGGCCGTCCTGCCACACCAAGTTACATAGATTTAGGGGTAGCTAGCTGGCTTCATCCCAGTTTGGTGATGCCAGCTAGACCTACCGTCAAAACCTGCTTTTTTGTATGGGGCACTGGCCATTCGAGAATTCCCTCCACTTGAGCCGGCTTCAGCTTAGGTGCCCCCGTTCTACTCTATGCCCGAGGTACAGTACCTCTACTATCCCGACCAGACACATAGAAGGTTTGAGTGTCAGTCCTGCTTCACTGATCTGCTTTAGCACCGCTGCTACATGTACTAAATGTGATTCCCAGGAGTTGCTAAAGACAGCTATATCATCCAGGTATGCCCAAGCAAAACTTTGCATCCCCTCCAGCAACCTATTGACCAGGCGAATGGCATAACTAAGAAATCATATAAGCCACTCAGGGTGATGAAAGCAGACTACTCCTGCGCCTCCTGGGTCTGATGGATCTGCCAGCACCCCCTGGACAAATCCATGGTAGTCAGATACCTTGCCCTGACAAGCTCATCTAAAAGCTCGTCCATGCGGGGCATGGGATAGGCATCTGACATCGTCTGAGTGTTGAGCTGTCACTAGTCCACACAGAACCGAGTAGTCCTGTCCTTAGGTACCAGGACTACAGTTGAAGCTCAGGACTCTGAGATGGTACTATTACCTCCTCCTTGCTCCGCTTCACCTCTGCAGATGCCCGCTAGGCATTTTTATACAGGGGTCTTTGATGCCCGGTGTGGACCAGGTGATCAGTATTGTTGTTCCTGCCTGGCTTATCTGTGAACAGGACCCTATACTTTTCTAGCAAAGCTTGTGCCTGCACCCACTGGGGTGCCTTGAGCTGGGGACCTATCCCTACTTGCTCTAATGTGCCCCCCATCCTAGCTTCCCCTAGGAGATCGGGCAAAGCTTGGCTCGCCTGGTTCCCAGCCAGCACCGATGCTTTCAACATATTTATATGATAGAACCTATGTTTCTGTATCTCTGTCTCTCTCCATCTAGCTGTACAACATAGTTGCACTCGTTCATCCGCCGGAGAACTATATACGGGCCAGCCCAGGCAACCATGAGTTTGTTCTGCGAGTGGGCTTCAGAAGAAGCACTTGCTGCCCAGGGATGAACTCTCTGCTACGGGCGTTTTTATCATACCAACACTTCAGCTTGGTCTGAGCATCCTTCAGGTTAGACTGTGCCTTTCTTACTGGACTCTGAGCTTGACTACATACTGTAGCACAGAAGCATCAGTATCAGTCGTCTCCCTTTCCCATCCCTCACGGAACAGGTCAAGCGGTCCCCGGACCCTGCGACCATATAGGAGCTAAAAGGTGAGAACTGTTCAGCTTCTCTAAATGCTCACAGCATCTGCTTCAGGGTACCATTGAACCACTCACAGTCCATTTGTCTAGGGGTGGTAAGGGGTAGTATAGAAGGTTGTCACCCCGCATGTCCTCGAGAGACACTGGAGCAATTCAGACATGGAAAGGCTCATTAATCACTCAGGAATCGGTGGTCTCAAATGCAGGGGGACGGTGATCTCCTCAGTGGGCAGGGGTACCAAAGGCTCCTCTGCCTGGACAAGTGCTCGACTTTGGCTCCTTGTGACCGCGGACACAGGAGCATCTTCAGCAAACAAGCAGATGAGGTGCCCCAGGTCATTACCGAGTAGGACCTCAGTATCCAAACCTGGCTGGACACCTACATCCCTCACTTCTCGACCGGCACCCCAGTTGAGAAACATCCGGGTGACCTGGATTGACCTAGGTCCCCCATCTGGCATGGTGACCTGCCTCCCTGTGCCAGGACCATATCAGGTCGCACCAGAGTAACTGTGGCACTGGAGTCGATCAGGTTAACTGCCTGGCGATCTCCAATGGTCACTAGATGCAAATGCTTTTCCCGGACATCATTCATCTGCAGCCAGACTGCTGCAACTGGATGCTCGTCTGTCTCCTCTGTTGTCCTGCTGGTTGCTGCTGCTGGAGCCGCTGCTTGGGTCAACCACTGCACAGCAGCTTGCTGCTCCGCTGTAGGTGCCATCTCATACTGGTGACTGGACTCGCAGCTTGGGTACGTTGCCCCAGAGTGGGGTTGCTGGCACAGGGAGGGTTGGGGCAATCTGGCTTCAGATTCCCGGTCCGGTGACACTGGTAGCACCGGCACTCGTGGACAAACTCAGCTGGCTTGACCACATTCCCCCCTGCAAAAGACTGTCCTCCAGGTTGGGGTTGCAGGGGGATCCTCCGCTGGCTTACCTGCCCAACTGGCAGGGGCCGCGTAGGTAGTGCTTCCTATGCTGGGGTCGGGTGGTCACAAATTCATCTGCCAGGATTGCTGCCTCCTCGTGGTTAATGACCCACTCCCAGACTTCTGGCAGACACCGCTGATAGAACTGCTCCCGGAAGATGAGATCGAGCAGTTCATTGTGGGTATGGGTTTGACGCCACTCTACCCACCGAGTAACCCGGTGGACTAACCGTACCATGAAGTCTGCGTGGGTGTCTTGGGCGGTCTTGTCCTCGGACCTGACCCGCTCACCTATAGGTCTCAGGATTGACCCGGTACCGCCGCAGTAGGACGGCTTTAACAAACTCATAGTTCTTGCCGTCATCTGACTTGATCTCCTCAAATGCCTCCTGTGCCCCTCTGCTTAACAACAGGGACAGGTATTTGATCCAGTCACCCGGCGGGAGAGTGTACCGCCGGCACTGGTTTTTGAAGCACCGCAGGAAACAGTCAAGATCACTGGTACCCACTGTATTTTTCCCGCTGTAGTAGCTCCTAGACCCAGGATCACTACCATAGCTGCAAGTTCCTCGGCGGAGCGAGATAGGTCTCCGAAGCCATGGGTACACCCTGAGCCACCGGGGTGACAATGACCGGTCCCCCGGGCTCCATGCCTCCACTCCCATATCTGGCAACAGCTACCGCCGCGTTGGCAAGTGTGCCTTCATGCCCCTCCAGGATCGCCTCCAGCTCGGCCTTGCTGTGCCCATGTGTCGACAGACCGAAGGTCTCACACCGGGCAACAATGGCGGCACGGTCCTAGGATATATACCGTCCTAATCGGGAAGCCATCTACACCTTGTGGCACTAAGTCAAGGTACACAGAAAAGTGTGATTCCCTGCTTTTTATTACGTGTCTGACACTACCTGTTTTGAGAGCTCGCAATCTATGAGTTCGTCTTTGTGCTATAAATCCCACGGGAATTTATAGCCCAAAGCCTAATAGTCACACTGCTACCACCAGAAAAAAAAGCCCGTCACAGGAGACCAGCACTTTTAACACCTTTTTAACCAGTATCATTCACTAGGCAAAACAAGGAAGTGAAATAAAATTAGGTTTATTCGGGTAAACCTCCGTACACATAATGAATATACAAAATACAGATGAAATACACACTCACTTGGGCTATGGGGGTGAAAACTAAGCTCAAATAGGTGCAGGGCACGGGAAATCCCTCCCGGCCTCCTGGTCCCTTTTTCGGCTACATTCTAAAATGAGAACTTGGACCTCACATCTGACTTAGTCTCTGCAGGACAGGCTTTTTTAGCTTCAGAAATGAAGCCGGTTGCTCTGCTATTCGTAACAGAGAAACTTTGAAAAGCCCACCCGCGCTTCATCGACTCAAGCCACAAGATCGTCTGGTTCTCTGACTCGGCCAACTCCTTACATAGACCTCGCTGTTGTATCTTCAGCATGGAAGAAGGAGCGACCAATCAGAGTGTGGGAATTCCTTCCACCAGCCAATAGTTACATAGTTACATAGTAGATGAGGTTAAACAAAAAGACATACGTCCATCAAGTTCAACCTATGCTAAATTTAGACAACAGATACTTTATCCTATATCTATACTTACTTATTGATCCAGGGGAAGGCAAACAAAAAACCCCATTAAGGGGAAAAATTAATTCCTTCCTGACTCCAAGAATTGGCAATCGGATTAATCCCTGGATCAACATCCTTCCCATGTATACTTATTTGGTATATCCATGTATACCTTTCCCATCTAAAAAGATGTCCAACCTTTTTTTGAACAAATCTATTGTATCTGTCATCACAGTCTCCATGGGTAATGAATTCCACACTTTAACTGCCCTTACTGTAAAGAACCCTTTCCTTTGTTACTGGTGAAAGTTCCTTTCCTCCAACCTTAAGGGATGGCCCCGAGTCCTTTGTACTGCCCGTGGGATGAATAGTTCTTTTGAAAGCTCTTTGTATTGTCCCTGAATAGAAACAGGGGCTCGTCTCTTGGCTGACGTCAGAGGAGGAGGCGTGACAAGCCAGTTCGAAAAGCCAGGGAAATATGGATTAGCCAATGGGAAACGTGCCTGCGAGTGCCATCTTCCTACAGCTAACCCATTGCCACCCGCTGGGCAGGCTCCGCCAGGTCTAGCAGACTCAAAAGGTGTCCCCACAGAGTCCGAACCTGGCAATTCACCCTTCCTCGCCCACCAAATGGTTTTGTCATCTTTGGACATCCTCCCTCCTTTGAACTCCGATGTCTATCCAGACATTCCGGCACCTATGTGGATGCCTGGGCTGACTGCATAGACAGTTATACAAAATGCACCAAACACAATAAAATATGTTTCAATACAGGGGTGACCCATACCTTTGAGGGAAATGGGTTGGGGATATCTGGCCTCGAAAACCTGGAGTCTGGGGGACACTGGGTTGCCCCGGTGTAATTCAACCTGTGTACCGGCAACTCATGCCGAAAGAATGCTGGAGAATTAGGGGATTACCGGTAACTTTGGCCCCCAAACTCCTGCAAACAAAATAACTGCATTTCCACCCAAATATCCCACCTAAAACTTATACTCCTGACGTTGCATGTTTCTGGGGCAAGGGGAACATGTAACGTGGAAAAGCAGGGGACACTGACTTTTACAGGTTACATTACATTGCCCCTGGCTCATGATGCTACCTAGCTGCCAGGGACCCACGATTTTCAGGGGTAACCAGTCGTGCTTAACCTGTATTATGCAGACCGGCTACCACCTACCGTCACAGTCTCCATGGGTAATATAACACTAGCATTATAAAATGACCTGTATTCATGTGTAAACAATGCTGGCAATGGGGTAAGAGCTGTATTTATAGTACTAGCAGTATAAAAAGGGTTGTGTTTATGTAGATATAGGCAGCATATAACAATATAAGATGACATGCATTTATGTGAATATAATACTGGTGGTGTTCCCATTGTGGAAGCTGTATTTATATGCCTGTAGAGCTGGTAGAATACAGTTTGAGGAGCTGTGTATATGGAACATGAGATGCTCTGACCACACCTGTTTGTATGTTGACTTATATAGTCCTTATGAGAAAGAAAGAAAACCTGGCGCCAAATGTTCAAATGGATAATCCTGTGATCCCAGGGAATCTGCACACATGCTTGACAGGCCATGGAACGAGAAAAATTAACCAGCTCCTTGCTGGACTCTTCAGCTACAGACAGGCTCTAGGTGTGTCTATCTTTTTAAACTGGGGAAAAGCCCAGTCACAGGGCTCTTGTTGGTTTAAACTGCACTCCCGTTCATGTGTGAGTAGTGGCGGATTTCCCATTAGGCCCGAGCCTAAGGCAAGAAAATGTGGTGGTGGTGGCACCAGGTAAATGCCTAGGAGTTGCGGATCTGGAAATTCGCTACTGCGTGTGAGCTTCTGATTAAGCCAGAGAGCCTGTGAATCAGGAGGAGGAAGTCAGGGGATCCGGCCACACGTGCTGTTGGGCTGTGCACCCAGAAGACCACCCCTATCACCGGCAAGTTTCCTGTACTACCTAGAAGGGTCTTTGGGCGAGAGTACCGGCGGAGCAGAGCTCACACTCAGCTAGGACTACCCCCTGCGCCGTTAGGACACTGTTATTACATCGCCTGTTATCACCCTGCTTGTTGTAAGTAGGGTTTTGATTTTACCCCCACCGGACGACCAGCTGTTCTCCACTTGTTTCAGTGCTTATTCTATGGCATAGTTCTAGTTTTAATAAATTGTTTATTTTAGTTTGTCACTAGAAGTCTCACTGTTTTATGTGTCATAGTGTTATACTGATTTACCCAGCAGTGTTGCGCTATGATTTGTGTTTGTTTTCCTTTTTCTTGTTCCATGGCCTGTCAAGCATGTGTGCAGATTCCCTGAGGATCACAGGATTATCCATTTGAACATTTGGCGCCAGGTTGTCTCTTTCTTTCACGTTGTTTTCTGTTTGTACTAGCAGTAGGTACCAGGCAGGCAGCCAGCCTTTATGTAAAGAACATTATTTTATTGTTTACCATTGGTGTTTAAACTTTAGCGTTATCACATTTTTTTCATTATATAGTCCTTATGGTATACACTACAGCACTGGTTGTTGCGTGTGTGCGTGTGTGCGTGTGTATGTGTATATATAGCAATGTCGGTACAGGAGGAGGTGGGCTGGCAGTGTACACAGTGCTGTAGTCGTGTATGTGTATCTTCCTGTATACTTAGGGGCTCAGTACCTCGTTTTCTGCCAGTGCTTGTTTGGCCAGGAAATTCTCTCTCTTCACCTTTATCTCAACTGACTCCGGGATATCTGGGACCATGAAATCAATCATACGAGCAAGGAGAAACACTACATGCTGTGAGGAGAGCGGGAGAATGTGTCACTAAGGGAATAGAGAAAATGAGGTGTGTGTGTGTGCGGGCGTGCGTGTGCAAACCTGTAAAATTCCCATTTCGTAGTCTGGATGTGAGGACGCTAACTTTAGGTGTGCCCTATCAAATGTAACATTCACAGATCTTCTATGGACCTGGGCCCAAGTGATTTAGGGAGAAAGATTAAAGAAATAAGGATGGACTTCTGTAGATGT
This sequence comes from Ascaphus truei, assembly GCF_040206685.1. Taxonomy (NCBI): domain Eukaryota; kingdom Metazoa; phylum Chordata; class Amphibia; order Anura; family Ascaphidae; genus Ascaphus; species Ascaphus truei. The sequence goes on along the minus strand of NC_134496.1, from coordinate 4,074,390 downwards.
TTAATAGATCGCACTTAATGGCAATAGGAAAGTGTGGCCATTTTTCTTTAGGCCATAAAACCCCTGAAGTGGGAGATTGCACTTGGCTACGAGAAATTACAATTTAATACACAGAATATGAACTTTTTAAAACATTTGACTGCAAGAAGAAATTCTATTTGCAGAACTCCCAATCCAGATCCATTTGAAGAGACATGAAACAGGTGTAAGGGATGTGCCCAGGAGGCGGCAGATAGGTGTGAGGGGGAGAGAGGGAGCTGTAAGAAAGGTGCGAGGGGGAGAGAGGGAGCTGTAAGAAAGGTGTGAGGGGGAGGGAGCTGTAAGAAAGGTGTGAGGGGGAGGTAGCTGTAAGAAAGGTGTGAGGGGGAGAGAAGGAGCTGTAAGAAAGGTGTGAGGGGGAGAGAGGGAGCTGTAAGAAAGGTGTGAGGGGGAGAGAGGGAGCTGTAAGAAAGGTGTGAGGGGGAGAGAGGGAGCTGTAAGAAAGGTGTGAGGGGGAGGGAGCTGTAAGAAAGGTGTGAGGGGGAGGTAGCTGTAAGAAAGGTGTGAGGGGGGGGAGCTGTAAGAAAGGTGTGAGGGGGAGAGAAGGAGCTGTAAGAAAGGTGTGAGGGGGAGAGAGGGAGCTGTAAGAAAGGTGTGAGGGGGAGAGAGGGAGCTGTAAGAAAGGTGTGAGGGGGAGAGAGGGAGCTGTAAGAAAGGTGCGAGGGGGAGAGAGGGGGCTGTAAGAAAGGTGCGAGGGGGAGAGAGGGGGCTGTAAGAAAGGTGCGAGGGGGAGAGAGGGAGCTGTAAGAAAGGTGCGAGAGGGAGAGAGGGGGCTGTAAGAAAGGTGCGAGAGGGAGAGAGGGGGCTGTAAGAAAGGTGCGAGGGGGAGAGAGGGGGCTGTAAGAAAGGTGCGAGGGGGAGAGAGAGGGCTGTAAGAAAGGTGTGAGGGGGAGAGAGGGAGCTGTAAGAAAGGTGCGAGGGGGAGAGGGAGCTGTAAGAAAGATGCGAGGGGGAGAGGGAGCTGTAAGAAAGGTGCGAGGGGGAGAGAGGGGGCTGTAAGAAAGGTGTGAGGGGGAGAGAGGGAGCTGTAAGAAAGGTGCGAGGGGGAGAGAGGGAGCTGTAAGAAAGGTGTGAGGGGGAGAGAGGGAGCTGTAAGAAAGGTGTGAGGGGGGGAGCTGTAAGAAAGGTGTGAGGGGGAGAGAGGGAGCTGTAAGAAAGGTGCGAGGGGGGGAGCTGTAAGAAAGGTGTGAGGGGGAGAGAGGGAGCTGTAAGAAAGGTGTGACATAGACATACCTCAAACACAATGACAAATGCCAGCCGGATCGCCATCAGGTTCCAGTAATCGAGTGTCAGGTTCCCGTCGGAATCCCGAAATGCTCGATACCTGAGCAGGTTAACAAATTACAATTAATCACTCGCTGCCTTAGAGAGAAAGGTCCCTGAAATGTAGGTTGTGTAAGTGGTATATGTACAGTAGAGGCAACTCTTATTCTAACAAAAACCAGTGGCAATTCCCCCAAAAAAACAGGAAACACCCAGGTACATTCTGAATACAAGCCTTAAACTTTCCTTAAACTAGCCCCAGCATTTCTGCATTGATTAATGGCCTATCAGATTAACAACGGGGGTCCCTGGCAGTCCCATTCAAACTGAATTGGACTGCCAGGGATCCCTGCTGTGTTAATCCTATGGGTCGTTAGTCAATGCAGAAATGCCTTAAACGTGCCTCAAACTAGCCCAGAACATACCCAGCACATACCCAGCACATACCCAGAATGTAACCCGGCTAGTTTACAGCAAATGTTAGAATAAACGTTGCCTCTACTGTATATATAGTTAAAATGTAGGTGGAATATAATGTATGTCAGTTATATACAGATGCAGCCACGAGTATCCGAACACTTGCCTCAGTTTGAATGGGACTGCCAAGAACCCCCGCGGTGTTAATTCGATGGGCCATTAGTCTCTCTCCAGAAATCTCACAGAAATATTGGAGCATTACTGGGAGAAAGCCACAGTATTTCACCAGGCAAGTGTTCGGATACTCGTGGCTGCATCTGTATATATGAAGAGTTGGAGATCGGTGTGTCTGGGTATTCGGGGGTTGGCGGTAGGAGTTCCTGGTGGGTATGCGGGGGTTGGCGGTAGGAGTCCCTGATGGGTATGTGGGGGTTGGCGGTAGGAGTCCCTGGTGGCATGCGGGGGTTGGCGGTAGGCGTCTCTGGTGGGTATGCGGGGGTTGGCGGTAGGCGTCCCTGGTGGGTATGTGGGGGTTGGCGGTAGGAGTCCCTGGTGGGTATGCGGGGGTTGGCGGTAGGAGTCCCTGGTGGATATGCGGGGGTTGGCGATAGGAGTCCCTGGTGGATATGCGGGGGTTGGCGGTAGGCGGCCCTGGTGGATATGCGGGGGTTGGCGGTAGGTGGCCCTGGTTGCTATGCGGGGGTTGGCAGTAGGCGGCCCTGGTTGGTATGCGGGGTTTGGCGGTAGGCGGCCCTGGTGGGTATGCAGGGGTTGGCGGTAGGAGTCCCTGGTGAGTATGTGGGGGTTGGCGGTAGGAGACCCTGGTGGGTATGCGGGGGTTGGCGGTAGGAGTCCCTGATGGGTATGCGGGGGTTGGCAGTAGGAGTCCTTGATGGGTATGCGGGGGTTGGCGGTAGGCGTCCCTGGTGGGTATGCGGGGGTTGGCGGTAGGAGTTCCTGGTGGGTATGCGGGGGTTGGCGGTAGGAGTCCCTGGTGGGTATGCGGGGGTTGGCGCTAGGAGTCCCTGGTGGGTATGCAGGGGTTGACGGTAGGCGTCCCTGGCGGGTATGCAGTGGTTGGCGGTAGGAGTCCCTGGTGTTTATGCGGGGGTTGGTGGTAGTATTCCCTGGTGGGTATGCGGGGTTGGCGGTAGGCATCCCTGGTGGGTATGCGGGGGTTGGCGGTAGGAGTCCCTGGTGGGTATGCGGGGGTTGGCGGTAGGCGTCCCTGGTGGGTATGCGGGGGTTGGCGGTAGGCGTCCCTGGTGGGTATGCGGGGGTTGGCGGTAGGCGTCCCTGGTGGGTATGCGGGGGTTGGCGGTAGGCGTCCCTGGTGGGTATGCGGGGGTTGGCGGTGGGCGGCCCTGGTGGGTATGCGGGGGTTGGCGGTAGTTGTCCCTGGTGGGTATGCTTGGGTTGGCGGTAGGCGTCCCTGGTGGGTATGCGGGGGTTGGTGGTAGGCGGCCCTGGTTGGTATGCGGGGGTTGGCGGTAGGCGGCCCTGGTGGGTATGCGGGGGTTGGCGGTAGGCGGCCCTGGTGGGTATGCGGGGGTTGGTGGTAGGCGGCCCTGGTGGGTATGCGGGGGTTGGCGGTAGGCATCCCTGGTGGGTATGCGGGGGTTGGCGGTAGGAGTCCCTGGTGGGTATGCGGGGGTTGGCGGTAGGAGTCCCTGGTGGGTATGCGGGGGATGGCGGTAGGAGGCCCTGGCTGGTATGCGGGGGTAGGTGGTAGGCGGCCCTGGTTGGTATGCAGGGGTTGGCGGTAGGCGGCCCTGGTGGGTATGCGGGGGTTGGCGGTAGGCGGCCCTGGTGGGTATGCGGGGGTTGGCGGTAGGCATCCCTGGTGGGTATGTGGGGGTTGGCGGCCCTGGTGGGTATGCGGGGGTTGGCGGTAGGCGTCCCTGGTGGGTATGCAGGGGTTGGCGGTAGGCGTCCCTGGTGGGTATGCAGGGGTTGGCGGTAGGCGTCCCTGGTGGGTATGCGGGGGTTGGCGGTAGGAGTCCCTGGTGGGTATGCGGGGGTTGGCGGTAGGAGTCCCTGGTGGGTATGCGGGGGTTGGCGGTAGGCGTCCCTGGTGGGTATGCGGGGGTTGGCGGTAGGCGTCCCTGGTTGGTATGCAGGGGTTGGGGGTAGGAGTCCCTGGTGGGTATGCGGGGTTGGCGGTAGGCGTCCCTGGTGGGTATGCGGGGGTTGGCGGTAGGCGTCCCTGGTGGGTATGCGGGGGTTGGCGGTAGGCGTCCCTGGTGGGTATGCGGGGGTTGGCGGTAGGCGTCCCTGGTGGGTATGCGGGGGTTGGCGGTAGGCGTCCCTGGTGGGTATGCGGGGGTTGGCGGTAGGCGTCCCTGGTGGGTATACGGGGGTTGGCGGTAGGAGTCCCTGGTGGGTATGCAGGGGTTGGCGGTAGGAGTCTCTGGTGGGTATGCGGGGGTTGGCGGTAGGCGTCCCTGGAGGGTATGCGGTGGTTGCAGGTTGCTGTCCCAGGTGGGTATGCGGGGGTTGGCGGTAGGCGTCCCTGGTGGGTATGGGGGGGTTGGCGGTAGGAGTACCTGGTTGGCGGTAGGAGTCCCTGGTGGGTGTGCGGGGGTTGGCGGTAGGCGTCCCTGGTGGGTATGTGGGGGTTGGCGGTAGGCGGCCCTGGTGAGTATGCGGGGGTTGGCGGTAGGCGGCCGTGGTGCGTATGCGGGGGTTGGCGGTAGGCGTCCCTGGTGGGTATGCGGGGGTTGGCGGTAGGCGTCACTGGTGGGTATGTGGGGGTTGGCGGTAGGCGTTCCTGAATGTATGCGGGGGTTGGCGGTAGGAGTCCCTGGTGGGTATGCGGGGGTTGGCGGTAGGCGTCCCTGGTGGGTATGCGGTGGTTGGCGGTAGGCGTCCCTGGTGGGTATGTGGGGGTTGGCGGTAGGTGTCCCTGAATGTATGCGGGGGTTGGCGGTAGGCGTCCCTGGTGGGTATGCGGGGGTTGGCGGTAGGAGTTTCTGGTGGGTATGCGGGGGTTGGCGGTAGGCGTCCCTAGTGGGTATGCGGGGGTTGCGTTAAGCGTCCATGGTGGGTATGCGGGGTTTGGCGGTAGGCGTAGTTGGTGGGTATGCGGGGGTTGGCGGTAGGCGTCCCTGGTGGGTATGCGGGGGTTGGCGGTAGGTGTCCCTGAATGTATGCAGGGGTTGGCGGTAGGTGACCATGAATGTATGCGGGGGTTGGCGGTAGGAGTCTTTGGTGGCATGCGGGGGTTGGCGGTAGGAGTCCCTGGTGGCATGCGGGGGTTGGCGGTAGGCGTCCTGGTGGGTATGCGGGGGTTGGCGGTAGGCATCCCTGGGGGGTATGCGGGGGTTGGTGGTAGGCGTCCCTGGGGGGTATGCGGGGGTTGGTGGTAGGCGGCCCTGGTGGGTATGCGGGGGTTGGCGGTAGGCGGCCCTGGTGTGTATGCGGGGGTTGGCGGTAGGCGTCCCTGATGGGTTTGCGGAGGTTGGCGGTAGGCGTCCCTGGGGGGTATGCGGGGGTTGGCGGTAGGCGTCCCTGGTGGGTATGCGGGGGTTGGTGGTAGGCATCCCTGGTGGGTATGCGGGGGTTGGCGGTAGGCGGCCCTGGTGAGTATGCGGGGGTTGGCGGTAGGCGGCCCTGGTGCGTATGCGGGGGTTGGCGGTAGGCGTCCCTGGTGGGTGTGCGGGGGTTGGCGGTAGGCGTCCCTGGTGGGCATGCGGGGGTTGGCGGTAGGCGGCCCTGGTGAGTATGCGGGGGTTGGCGGTAGGCGTCCCTGGTGGGCATGCGGGGGTTGGCGGTAGGCGGCCCTGGTTGGTATGCGGGGGTTGGCGGTAGGCGGCCCTGGTGAGTATGCGGGGGTTGGCGGTAGGCGGCCCTGGTGAGTATGCGGGGGTTGGCGGTAGGCGTCCCTGGTGGGTATGCGGGGGTTGGCGGTAGGCGTCCCTGGTGGGCATGCGGGGGTTGGCGGTAGGCGGCCCTGGTGGGCATGCGGGGGTTGGCGGTAGGTGGCCCTGGTATGTACTTAATATAGGGTTAGATTTTGAGGTAGGTGTCTCAGTAGTGAGCATTAGATTTGCAGGGAAGGACTCACCTGCAGAGCGTGTGGTTCTCCGTGTAATGCGCAGGAGACTTTGCCAGCGTAAAATTGATGTATCCCGTCAAATCTCCATTAACGAAGTACTGGTAATATGTGCGAGGCAGAAAGTCCGACGTGAAAGCCACTAGGAATGCCTAAAAGCAGCCAGAGCGAGTGCAGGTCAGCAATGTCATGTCCCTTCCCGCTCTCTGCGCTGATTAGACCAGGGGTGCTCCACTCCACTGAAGACATACCAGCAGGTCAGGTTTCCATGATATCCCTGCTTCAGCACAGGTGGCTTCAGCTGAGCCACCTGTGCTGAAGCAGGGATATCTTGAAAACCTGACCTATTGGGGTGGTATTGAGGACTGGCATTGGGCACTCTTAGATTAGACCCTACATTACTGTATAGGGCCCTGGCAGAACGTGACGGGGTACCATACTGTATTAGATGAGGTTGAAGAAAGACAGATGTCCATCGAGTTCAACGTTTGATAAATCCTAATTGGGTGAGATTCTCGTTCTTTGCATTACATTAGAAAAGAGGCGTCTAAGAGGGGATATGATAACTATATACAATAATATCCGGGGACAATACAAGGAGCTTTCAAAATAACTATTCATCCCACGGGCAGTACAAAGGACTCGGGGTCATCCCTTAAGGTTGGAGGAAAGGAGATTTCACCAGCAACAAAGGAAAGGGTTCTTTACAGTAAGAGCAGTTAAAATGTGGAATTCATTACCCATGGAGATTGTGATGGCAGATACAATACAGGCATACCCCGCATTAACATACGCAATGGGATCGGAGCATGTATGTAAAGCGAAAATGTACTTAAAGTGAAGCACTCCCTTTTTCCCACTTATCTATGCATGTACTGTACTGCAATCGTCATATACGTGCATAACTAATGTAAATTACACATGTGTAACAGGCTCTATAGTATCCCCGCTTGCGCACAGCTTCGGTACAGGTAGGGAGCCGGTATTGCTGTTAAGGATGTTCTAACAGGCGCATGCGTGAGCTGCCATTTGCCTATTGGGCGATATGTCCTTACTCGCGGGTGTACTTAAAGTGAGTGTACTTAAAGCGGGGTATGCCTGTATGTTTGTTAAAAAAAAAGGTTGGATATATTTTTATGTATACACCGCTCACCCTGATATAATGTATATAGTAGTGTTTTAAAGTATAGATATACTTATATTGCCTGCCGGAGCAAGGAGGATAGGGTTAACAAACAGAGACATACAGAGGAGGCATAGAGTCCTCCCCAAAGATCCTCAATAGCTGCACACAAGGCTAGGATAGAATAACAAGGTTTAAATACCAAATATATATATATGTGGTTCAGTCAACCATTCAGTACAGGTAAGTAATTGCTCTCATCACTGTGAGTGGACAATTACCACTAAAACGCCAATTGGCAAAAATAACAAATATTTTATTAATATATCAAGGACAAACAACATGAAGCGCTCGCTCTAAACTAACTAAAACCAATTAAAATGTGAACGTAACGGGCACAGTCGCAGTTGTGGCAGTCAGGATAGGTTACCATCAAAACAGTAGGTGAGTATATACAGCACACAGATGGTTAATACATGTCAGATGAATGAGTGCTGTGGAGTCAATCTCCACTCACAATGGTAACTATAGTGTGCAGATGTGGGTGTTTAGGTTTATGCCACAGTATCAGTCGCATGTACTTCTAATAGTAACCAAACAGTCTGGTGTCCCTCCAATTCAATAATAGAGTATACATAAAATATCTCTGACACCATACTGCTCACACAGTACCAGATGGAAATAAATGCTGCATATTTGTGATAGCTCACACCGCGGGGTATCAACACATGTAGTGGCTGGTGTATAATATATACGTATATATTGTGTAGTCAAATCTAAACAATATTAGGTAGCCCACACGTGAATACTGATGCAAATCAATAAATATAGCAAGAAGAAATATGTTCCCCGCAACTGCCTAATACATGGACTGATCTCACCCGATTACTTCCTCCTCCACGACGTCAACACGATGACGTCATGCCGACGTACGTTTCGCGCGTAGGGGGACCTGCGCTTTCTCAAGGTGGGAGGTACCAGTGCAGGGCAGCGCTGTCCTTATATATGCTGCCACCGAACAGTGGGAGGTGTCTCTGCCTCCCTCTTTAAAGCTGTAGGCTGTTTAACTGAACCGCAATAAAGTGTAAACTGTCCAATGACGGAGAATATTAGTTGGGAAAAGAAATCTGTGTGTTGATTCCAATTGGCCTGCCTATCCATCACTAGATCAATCTGTGTATGTGTAATTTGGCAAGTATGTGTGTACTGGTGTATTCACATGAATATTGTCCACACTAATGGCGTGCATGTGAATCGAAAAACTCCACGTATAACGCCCTAATTCTGTGCGTGTAAGATGTTATTATACCAGAGAACCTACGTATACTTAATGATATATACAGTGTATACCATTGCTGGTAAGTACGCATGTAAACCTGGTACATGCAAATACACATAGGTTTGATAATTAGGGATCTATAGCACCTTATCAAAGCAGGATGTATTAGCTCACCTATATTCTGTACCGTGGAGCCTATATGTAATTTCAAGCAAGGGTATTAATTCTACGCTATGTTAAGTTATACTAATACATGAGAAGCTGATACTATTTCTCTATAGGATCCAGGCAATAATATATTGCTGCTACAACATCAGATATACGTCCCTGTATTATATTAATTCACAGTTCATGTAGATTGTGGTCCTGTATTGAATTAGGTCCCATATATACCTCTTCCACACAGCGGTGCTCAGACCAATAACTCCACATAGGAGAATGCATATAGTGTGAATATCTCCACAAATATGTCTATTGTATTAGTGTAGGAGTGTCCTGACCTATGTTGTCCGCCCCGAGGGTCAAAACGGACACCTAGTTTAAGCTATATACCATAAACCCCCCACAAAATTGTGTGATGCAGATGTTCATAGCAAATGTATTGGTCAGTATCTGTGGGTATAGGATTGTAGATAGCCAAAATATTGTCCGCCCAAAAGGTCAATACGGACAGAACTTTAAGCTGTATCCCAGTTAACCCTCACGAACATGTAGGTCTTCCAATCATAGGAATAGCATGGTGCTTTAAATGAAAGAGGTATATATGTAGCCCTCATTCAGGCCTATAGGGCTGAGTGTTCTCAATGTGTAGATCCACTTGCATTCTGTCTGCAAGAGGACCTTGTTCCAGTCACCCTTACGTTGACCCCAAGGGATGTGTTCGATACCAATGAACACTAGTTTGTCACTGTTCCCATCATGTTCAATTGTCACGTGTCGTGCAAGTGGGGTGTCTTTCGAATTTCTTATGGATCCCAGGTGTTCAAGTATTCTGGTTTTGAAATGTCTGAAGGTTTTACCTACATACAGTTTTCCGCAGGAACACATGATTAGGTAAATTACCCCCTCTGTAGTGCAGTTAATGTATTCTTTAATCTTGAATACCCGCTTCTTACTGGAATCTGAAAACTCGGTAGTCTTAGGCACAAATTTGCATGCTTTGCACCTCCCGCAGGGGTATGATCCTTTCGGTTTTTGGTCTAGCCAGGTACTCAGTTTAGTCTGAAAATGACTTCTCACTAGGATGTCTTTTAGATTTCGACTTCTCCTACTAGTGAGCTTGGGGTTTGCTGATAATACCCCCTTCAGGTCATCGTCATCTAAGAGGATGTGCCAGTGTTTGTTTAGGATACGGTAGATCGAGCCCCATTGGTCACTAAAAGTTCCAATGAATCGTATGGGTTTGTATCCCTCCCCTAGATTACTACGGTTAGTAGTGGCTAGAAGCTGCGTTCTCGGTGTGTGCAGTGCCCGGTTGTATGCTTTAATCAAGCTACCCTTAGGATGTCCTCTGTCCAGGAATCTGTCTGTAAGTAGCTTGGCCTGCTCCTTGTACTCAGGAAGAGTCGAGCAGTTACGCCGAACCCGTAAATATTGGCCTATGGGGATGGCGTTTATAACATGTCTCGGATGTTGACTCTCTGCTCTAAGTAGGCTGTTCGTTGCCGTGCTCTTCCTGTAGATCGTAGTCTCTAGTTTACCTGTTTCATCCTTGAGAATAGTGATGTCCTGGAAGTCTATGCTTGCTGGACTCGAGACAGTTGTGAGTTTCAGATTGTTGTTGTTCGTATTTAATACATTTACAAACTCAGCTAGAAGGTCCACCGTCCCTGTCCATAATAGAAAAATATCGTCTATGAACCTTACCCACAGATCAATAAAGATGGTATAAGCTTCCAGGGCCTCGCTGAAGACCACCGTTTCCTCCCACCAGCCTAGATAGAGATTGGCATAGGTGGGGGCACACGTGGTCCCCATAGCGGTGCCCTGGATTTGATGATAGTACTTATTATTGAATACAAAATAATTCTTTGTGAGGGTAAGGTTCAAGAGCTGTAAGATAAAGTCATTGTGTTCAAATAGATCTTGGCCTCTTGATCGTAGAAAGTGGCCAACGGCTTTCATGCTGACCGTGTGTGGAATGCTGGTGTACAGTCCCTCAACATCGAGGCTTACCAGAAGCGTGTTTGGCCTGGTAGTAATGCCCTCCAGTTTGAGTAACACGTTCTTGGTATCGCGAAGATACGATGGTAGGGAACTAACAAATGGACGTAGCAATGTATCCACAGACACTATTGGTCTCCCTGGGGGTGGTATCTTTCCCTTGTGTAACTTCGGGAGATGGTAAAATGTGGCAACCTTAGGGTTTTTGATATATAAGTACTCAAATTCTTTATTTGTGATAATTTTGTTCATTTTCCCTGTCTCTAGGATAGAAAGTAGTTCTTTTTGGAAACTAGATGTAGGGTCACTGTCAAGTACAAGGTAACAGGTTCTATCAGACAGCAGTCTCAGGCATTCCTTTAGATAGGCTGTCTTGTCTAGAACCACCACATTTCCACCCTTGTCGGATGGCTTGATCACTAAATTATCATCTTGGCTTAATTCTTTTAGTGCATTGTGTTCTTCTCTACTCAGGTTGTACTTACTAGTCCTATTGTTCAATTTCTCTAGATCGTGTGTGACTAGTTCGGTAAACACTTTAACTTGTGCACTAACCTCCTGTGGTGGAGTAAATGTGGATTTTGCCCTGAACTGTGTAAACGGACCTTCCCCTAGAGGTCTGTCACTATCTATTAAAAATTCCTCCAGATTGGCCAGATTATCTAGATCCGTGGCACTCAGATTGTCAAAGTTAATGCTGCTAGACTCCTTTTCTTATGTTTCATGAAAAATTTCTGGAGGAGGAGTTTCCTAGAGAAGAGGTTTAGATCTTTTACAATTTCAAACAGGTTCATTTTACTTGTTGGGCAAAAGGATAAGCCCTTCGCTAGAACCTGCCAATGATGAGTGTTCAGACTCTTGGAGGATAAATTTATGACCTGTAATTTGGTTGCTTTTTCTTTTTGTTCCTGCCGAATCTCTGGTTGCCGGGCCCTTTGTACCCCCATACCTTTCTGTCCCTCAGATAATCATCCTGATCCCCTCCTAGTTTTCCTCCTGGCATGTCGCTTCGGTAGGAGGGCCCCTCCAAGTCTAAAAAATTCCCTGTATTGCTAGAGGCTACAGGCGCAGAGGTAGTTTGTTTAGGGTCACTGCTTTTTTCTTGATCTAAATCACTAGTGGAGCCTTCCCACTCAGTAGAGGAATTAAGAGGTGTGGGATGCCGTGTAGTTTTGTTCTTTTTAAATATTTTGTACTTGAAAATCCTATTTTCCTCAAAATCTACTTTATCGCGCAAGTACTTACGCTGTTTTCTCTCTTTTAGATCTGCAATGAACCTATCGACCTGTGATTTTAATTTAGACTCATATTTATCGAAATTATTAGTCTCTCGCCATGTCTCAATTTCAGGTGTGCGTTTTTTAATTTCAGCTTCGATGGTATCACTTTGAAAAAGCCTAATTGCTGGGTGAAACGCGTTAGAGGTGCAGGGATATGTCTTCCCTCCTCTTTTTAACCATTTCTCAATAAAGGTTTTTGTATGCAGCACAGTCCAGCCTCAGAAACTTTCTTCCTTCATCGTGGTGCCTGCTGATCTGCCTCTCCCTGTCGGTATAGGTGTCTGTTCTACTGTCCATATCAGCAAAGGAGCACACAGAGCCAGTGTTTATCGTGTATATACGTGAGTACCATATTGCTGCCGCATGAGAGCTGCCCCAGGCATTCAGGGTCTTTATAGCTCAGGGTGACAGAGAGGTCTGGAGGGGTTTCAAGACTTCCCCTTACAACTCTCTATGCTACTGCTAGACCGTTTGCCATCTAGGGGTTAATATACATAGCCTCAAGCATGCATTTATAACATCACGTGACCTGGTCTCTTAAGCAGAAAGATTTTTATTATGTTTAAAACAGTGGGTTAAAAGCTCTGGAGCCCTGGTTGATTGGGGCCTCAACCCCAGTATTTTTTGTTCTCTTGTGCACTAACCTCCTGTGGTGGAGTAAATGTGGATTTTGCCCTGAACTGTGTAAACGGACCTTCCCCTAGAGGTCTGTCACTATCTATTAAAAGTTCCTCCAGATTGGCCAGATTATCTAGATCCGTGGCACTCAGATTGTCAAAGTTAATGCTTGCTAGACTCCTTTTCTTATGTTGCATGAAAATTTTCTGGAGGAGGATTTTCCTAGAGAAGAGGTTTAGATCTTTTACAATTTCAAACAGGTTCATTTTTTTTAAACCTTGTTATTCTATCCTAGCCTTTTGTGCAGCTATTGAGGATCTTTGGGGAGGACTCTATGCCTCCTCTGTATGTCTTTGTTTCTTAACCCTATCCTCCTTGCTCCGGCAGGCAATATAAGTATATCTATACTTTAAAACACTACTATATACATTATATCAGGGTGAGCGGTAGATCACAAGTTATGTATACATAACTGTTTGTGGACATTGCAGTATCCTTCTTGATTCTACCAGCTCCCTAACTATGGGATTAGAGTATTAACCAGGCACTAAATGTGTGTTTTCCATTGAGTCTGAATATCTTGCCTAAAGACCCATTAGGGTCAATTTATCTCTGTGACTAAAGTTAAGTTTATCGGAATATTGGCGACCAATTGGCCAGCATGACAGGCTTCCTATCCATACAACAAGATATTGGATTATGGCAAACTAAAGCTTTAAATCTGTTTTCCAGTACAGAACCAATACCCCCAGACATACCCCATAAGAACATAAACAGATTCTTTAATGATCTAGAACGACTCTATTGCACGCGAGCTAAGATATGGTGGGAGACAGCCAGCCTTGAGAACTATTTAAGACTAAATATAGTTCCAAGGGGCTTACGACCCAACCTCGCACCATCACATCAGATCAGCGATGAATCATTTCTATCCCAACGGGAAAAAATACTACTGAAGTGTTCGGCTGATCTGATGCAACTCCTAGTTACATATGAAACCAAGAGGTTTGATACCATCGAAGCTGAAATTAAAAAACGCACACCTGAAATTGAGACATGGCGAGAGACTAATAATTTCGATAAATATGAGTCTAAATTAAAATCACAGGTCGATAAATTCATTGCAGATCTAAAAGAGAGAAAACAGCGTAAGTACTTGCGCGATAAAGTAGATTTTGAGGAAAATAGGATTTTCAAGTACAAAATATTTAAAAAGAACAAAACTACACGGCATCCCACACCTCTTAATTCCTCTACTGAGTGGGAAGGCTCCACTAGTGATTTAGATCAAGAAAAAAGCAGTGACCCTAAACAAACTACCTCTGCGCCTGTAGCCTCTAGCAATACAGGGAATTTTTTAGACTTGGAGGGGCCCTCCTACCGAAGCGACATGCCAGGAGGAAAACTAGGAGGGGATCAGGACGATTATCTGAGGGACAGAAAGGTATGGGGGTACAAAGGGCCCGGCAACCAGAGATTCGGCAGGAACAAAAAGAAAAAGCAACCAAATTACAGGTCATAAACTTATCCTCCAAGAGTCTGAACACTCATCATTTGCAGGTTCTAGCGAAGGGCTTATCCTTTTGCCCAACAAGTAAAATGAACCTGTTTGAAATTGTAAAAGATCTAAACCTCTTCTCTAGGAAACTCCTCCTCCAGAAATTTTTCATGAAACATAAGAAAAGGAGTCTAGCAGCATTAACTTTGACAATCTGAGTGCCACGGATCTAGATAATCTGGCCAATCTGGAGGAATTTTTAATAGATAGTGACAGACCTCTAGGGGAAGGTCCGTTTACACAGTTCAGGGCAAAATCCACATTTACTCCACCACAGGAGGTTAGTGCACAAGTTAAAGTGTTTACCGAACTAGTCACACACGATCTAGAGAAATTGAACAATAGGACTAGTAAGTACAACCTGAGTAGAGAAGAACACAATGCACTAAAAGAATTAAGCCAAGATGATAATTTAGTGATCAAGCCATCCGACAAGGGTGGAAATGTGGTGGTTCTAGACAAGACAGCCTATCTAAAGGAATGCCTGAGACTGCTGTCTGATAGAACCTGTTACCTTGTACTTGACAGTGACCCTACATCTAGTTTCCAAAAAGAACTACTTTCTATCCTAGAGACAGGGAAAACGAACAAAATTATCACAAATAAAGAATTTGAGTACTTATATATCAAAAACCCTAAGGTTGCCACATTTTACCATCTCCCGAAGTTACACAAGGGAAAGATACCACCCCCAGGGAGACCAATAGTGTCTTGCATTGGCAACTTGACATCTAATGCCAGTACCTATGTGGATACATTGCTACGTCCATTTGTTAGTTCCCTACCATCGTATCTTCGCGATACCAAGGACGTGTTACTCAAACTGGAGGGCATTACTACCAGCCCAAACACGCTTCTGGTAAGCCTCGATGTTGAGGGACTGTACACCAGCATTCCACACACAGTCGGCATGAAAGCCGTTGGCCACTTTCTACGATCAAGAGGCCAAGATCTATTTGAACACAATGACTTTATCTTACAGCTCTTGAACCTTACCCTCACAAAGAATTATTTTGTATTCAATAATAAGTACTATCATCAAATCCAGGGCACCGCTATGGGGACCACGTGTGCCCCCACCTATGCCAATCTCTATCTAGGCTGGTGGGAGGAAACGGTGGTCTTCAGCGAGGCCCTGGAAGCTTATACCATCTTTATTGATCTGTGGGTAAGGTTCATAGACGATATTTTTCTATTATGGACAGGGACGGTGGACCTTCTAGCTGAGTTTGTAAATGTATTAAATACGAACAACAACAATCTGAAACTCACAACTTTCTCGAGTCCAGCAAGCATAGACTTCCTGGACATCACTATTCTCAAGGATGAAACAGGTAAACTAGAGACTACGATCTACAGGAAGAGCACGGCAACGAACAGCCTACTTAGAGCAGAGAGTCAACATCCGAGACATGTTATAAACGCCATCCCCATAGGCCAATATTTACGGGTTCGGCGTAACTGCTCGACTCTTCCTGAGTACAAGGAGCAGGCAAAGCTACTTACAGACAGATTCCTGGACAGAGGACATCCTAAGGGTAGCTTGATTAAAGCATACAACCGGGCACTGCACACACCGAGAACGCAGCTTCTAGCCACTACTAACCGTAGTAATCTAGGGGAGGGATACAAACCCATACGATTCATTGGAACTTTTAGTGACCAATGGGGCTCGATCTACCGTATCCTAAACAAACACTGGCACATCCTCTTAGATGACGATGACCTGAAGGGGGTATTATCAGCAAACCCCAAGCTCACTAGTAGGAGAATTCGAAATCTAAAAGACATCCTTGTGAGAAGTCATTTTCAGACTAAACTGAGGAGTACCTGGCTAGACCAAAAACCGAAAGGATCATACCCCTGCGGGAGGTGCAAAGCATGCAAATTTGTGCCTAAGACTACCGAGTTTTCAGATTCCAGTAAGAAGCGGGTATTCAAGATTAAAGAATACATTAACTGCACTACAGAGGGGGTAATTTACCTAATCATATGTTCCTGCGGAAAACTGTATGTAGGTAAAACCTTCAGACATTTCACAGAATACTTGAACACCTGGGATCCATAAGAAATTCGAAAGACACCCCACTTGCACGACACGTGACAATTGAACATGATGGGAACAGTGACAAACTAGTGTTCATTGGTATCGAACACATCCCTTGGGGTCAACGTAAGGGTGACTGGAACAAGGTCCTCTTGCAGACAGAATGCAAGTGGATCTACACATTGAGAACACTCAGCCCTATAGGCCTGAATGAGGGCTACATATATACCTCTTTCATTTAAAGCACCATGCTATTCCTATGATTGGAAGACCTACATGTTCGTGAGGGTTAACTGGGATACAGCTTAAAGTTCTGTCCGTATTGACCTTTTGGGCGGACAATATTTTGGCTATCTACAATCCTACACCCACAGATACTGACCAATACATTTGCTATGAACATCTGCATCACACAATTTTGTGGGGGGGTTTATGGTATATAGCTTAAACTAGGTGTCCGTTTTGACCCTCGGGCCGACAACATAGGTCAGGACACTCCTACACTAATACAATAGACATATTTGTGGAGATATTCACACTATATGCATTCTCCTATGTGGAGTTATTGGTCTGAGCACCGCTGTGTGGAAGAGGTATATATGGGACCTAATTCAATACAGGACCACAATCTACATGAACTGTGAATTAATATAATACAGGGACGTATATCTGATGTTGTAGCAGCAATATATTATTGCCTGGATCCTATAGAGAAATAGTATCAGCTTCTCATCTATTAGTATAACTTAACATAGCGTAGAATTAATACCCTTGCTTGAAATTACATATAGGCTCCACGGTACAGAATATAGGTGAGCTTATACATCCTGCTTTGATAAGGTGCTATAGATCCCTAATTATCAAACCTATGTGTATTTGCATGTACCAGGTTTACATGCGTACTTACCAGCAATGGTATGCACTGTATATATCATTAAGTATACGTAGGTTCTCTGGTATAATAAGATCTTACACGCACAGAATTAGGGCGTTGTAACCACAAGTGTGGATCCAGGTCACAACAATATGAGTAGAATTACCCTTATACGTGGAGTTTTTCGATTCACATGCACGCCATTAGTGTGGGCAATATTCATGTGAATACACCAGTACACACATACTTGTATTGTATTGTATTGTATGTCTTTATTTATATAGCGCCATTAATGTACATTACGCTTCACAGTAGTAATACATGTGGTAATCGAATAAATAACAGATAATATAAATAACAGATCATGGGAATAAGTGCTTTAGACAAACATAACATTAAGGAAGAGGAGTCCCTGCCCTGAGGAGCTTACAATCTAATTGGTAGGTAGGGAGAACGTACAGAGACAGGAGGAGGGAGTTCTGGTAAGTGCGTCTGCAGGGGGCCAAGCTTTATGTATCATGTGTTCAGAATATCCACAGTGCTATTCATATGCTTCTTTAAGCAAGTGTGTCTTAAGGTGGGTCTTAAAGGTGGATAGAGAGGGGGCTAGTCGGGTACTGAGGGGAAGGGCATTCCAGAGATGTGGGGCAGTCAGTGAAAAAGGTTTAAGGCGGGAGAGGGCTTTAGATAAAAAGGGGGTAGAAAGAAGACATCCTTGAGCAGAACGCAAGAGTCGGGATGGTGCATAGCGAGAAATTAGGGCTGAGATGTAAGGAGGGGCAGAAGTGTGTAAAGCTTTAAAAGTGAGGAGAAGAATGGAGTGTGAGATGCGGGATTTGGTTGGAAGCCAGGAGAGGGATTTCAGGAGGGGAGATGCTGAGACAGATCTAGGAAAGAGTAGAGTGATTCTGGCAGCAGCATTTAGGATAGATTGTAGGGGAGACAGGTGAGAGGCAGGAAGGCCGGACAGCAGGAGGTTACAGTAATCAAGACGGGAGAGAATGAGGGCCTGAGTCAGAGTTTTAGCAGTCGAGCAACAGAGGAAAGGGCGTATCTTTGTTATATTGCGGAGGAAAAAGCGACAAGTTTTAGAAATGTTTTGAATGTGAGGGGCGAATGTGAGAGAGGAGTCGAGTGTGACCCCTAGGCAGCGTGCTTGAGCTACTGGGTGGATGATCGTAGTTCCAACAGTAATGTGGAAGGAGGTAGTAGGGCCAGGTTTGGGAGGTAGTATGAGGAGCTCTGTTTTTGCCATGTTGAGTTTAAGGCGACGGAGGGCCATCCAGGATGATATAGCAGAGAGACATTTAGAAACTTTGGTCTGTATAGCAGGTGTAAGGTCAGGTGTTGAAAAGTATATTTGTGTGTCGTCAGCATAGAGGTGATATTTAAACCCAAAAGATGTTATTAGGTCACCTAGAGAGAGTGTGTACAGAGAAAAGAGAAGAGGTCCCAGGACAGAGCCCTGGGGTACCCCCACAGAGAGATCAATAGAGGAGGAGGAGGTGTTAGCAGAAGAGACACTGAAAGTACGATGGGAGAGGTAGGATGAGATCCAGGATAGAGCTTTGTTCTGAATACCAAGAGTATGGAGAATGTGAAGGAGAAGAGGGTGGTCCACGGTGTCAAATGCTGCAGAGAGGTCGAGTAATATGAGCAGAGTGTAATGACCTCTGTCTTTGGCAGCATGGAGATCATCAGTTATTTTAGTGAGGGCTGTTTCCGTGGAGTGAGCAGTGCGGAAGCCAGATTGTAGAGGGTCTAGGAGAGAATTGGTGTTGAGAAAATGGAGCAAGTGAGAGAATACAAGACGTTCAAGGAGTTTAGAGGCAAAAGGCAGGAGGGAGACAGGTCGATAGTTAGAAAGACAGGTAGGGTCAAGCTTGCTGTTTTTGAGTAATGGTATGACTGTTGCATGTTTGAAGGAGGATGGAAAGGTTCCAGAGCAGAGGGAGGAGTTAAAAATTTGTGTGAGCGTAGGGATTATAGTAGGAGCAAGAGGTTTTAGGAGATGGGAGGGAATGGGGTCAAGAGGGCAAGTGGTAGAGGGAGAAATGGCGATCAACAGCGACACATCCTCCTCTGAGACAGTGGAAAAAGAGTCAAGGAAGGCAGGAGGAGAGTTAGGAAGAGGTGTAGGATGGGAAGAAGAAACAGAGGGGATGTTCTGACGTATGGATTCCACCTTTTCCTTAAAATAGTCAGCAAAGTCCTGAGCGGAGATGGAGGAAGGAGAGGCAGCTGAGGGTGGTTTGAGTAGAGTATCAAAGACAGAGAACAGTCGACGTGGGTTAGACTTGTGCATGTTGATTAGTGCAGAAAAGTAGGCTTGTTTAGCTTGCGAGAGGGCAGAGTTGAAACAGGATAGCATACATTTGTAGTGAAGGAAGTCTGCGAGAGTGTGAGACTTCCTCCAGAGGCGTTCAGAGGAACGAGTGGAGGAACGCAGCATGCGTGTGTGGGAATTTAGCCAGGGTCTAGGGTTAGAAGGGCGAGTGCGGCAGAGAGAAAGTGGGGCATGTAGATCAAGAGAGGAGGACAAGACAGAGTTGTAGTTCCTGACCAGGTTGTCGGGGTCTGTAGCAGAGCTGAGATAGGAGAGGGAGGAGCGTAAAGTGGACTCAAAGTCAGGTAAGTGAATAGAGTGCAGGTTTCTGCAGAACCGGGGTGTAGATGGAGGTGGAGAAGGGGAGAAGCGAGATAGAGAGAATGAGATGAGATGATGGTCAGAGAGAGGAAAAGGGGAAATGGCGAAATCGGAGAGAGAGAAGTTCTTAGTGAAAACCAGGTCTAAGTAGTGGCCATCCTTGTGGGTGCTGGCTGCAGTCCACTGTTGAAGGCCAAAAGAAGAGGTTAGAGAAAGAAAGCGGGAAGCCCAAGGGAGAGAGGGGTCATCAATGTGGCAATTGAAGTCCCCAAGGAGAAGAACAGGGGAGTCTGAGGAGAGGAAGAAAGAGAGCCAGGATTCAAAGTGAGAGAGAAAGGCAGAAGGGGGATGAGTAGAGGTAGGTGGGCGATAGATGACCGCCACATGAACAGGGAGAGGAGAGAAAATCTGGACAGTGTGAGCCTCAAAGGAGGAAAAAGCAAGAGAGGGAGGAATAGGAAGGGTTCGGTAACGACAGAGAGAGGAGAGCAGGAGCCCCACATATGACATACTTGCCAAATTACACATACACAGATTGATCTAGTGATGGATAGGCAGGCCAATTGGAATCAACACACAGATTTCTTTTCCCAACTAATATTCTCCGTCATTGGACAGTTTACACTTTATTGCGGTTCAGTTAAACAGCCTACAGCTTTAAAGAGGGAGGCAGAGACACCTCCCACCGTTCGGTGGCAGCATATATAAGGACAGCGCTGCCCTGCACTGGTACCTCCCACCTTGAGAAAGCGCAGGTCCCCCTACGCGCGAAACGTACGTCGGCATGACGTCATCGCGTTGACGTCGTGGAGGAGGAAGTAATCGGGTGAGATCAGTCCATGTATTAGGCAGTTGCGGGGAACATATTTCTTCTTGCTATATTTATTGATTTGCATCAGTATTCACGTGTGGGCTACCTAATATTGTTTAGATTTGACTACACAATATATACGTATATATTATACACCAGCCACTACATGTGTTGATACCCTGCGGTGTGAGCTATCACAAATGTGCAGCATTTATTTCCATCTGGTACTGTGTGAGCAGTATGGTGTCAGAGATATTTTATGTATACTCTATTATTGAATTGGAGGGACACCAGACTGTTTGGTTACTATTAGAAGTACATGCGACTGATACTGTGGCATAAACCTAAACACCCACATCTGCACACTATAGTTACCATTGTGAGTGGAGATTGACTCCACAGCACTCATTCATCTGACATGTATTAACCATCTGTGTGCTGTATATACTCACCTACTGTTTTGATGGTAACCTATCCTGACTGCCACAACTGCGACTGTGCCCGTTACGTTCATATTTTAATTGGTTTTAGTTAGTTTAGAGCGAGCGCTTCATGTTGTTTGTCCTTGATATATTAATAAAATATTTGTTATTTTTGCCAATTGGCGTTTTAGTGGTAATTGTCCACTCACAGTGATGAGAGCAATTACTTACCTGTACTGAATGGTTGACTGAACCACATATATATATTTGGTATTTAAACCTTGTTATTCTATCCTAGCCTTGTGTGCAGCTATTGAGGATCTTTGGGGAGGACTCTATGCCTCCTCTGTATGTCTTTGGATATATTTTTAGAAAGGAAAGGTATACAGGGATATACCAAATAAGTAAACATGGGAAGGACGTTGATCCAGGGAGTAATCTGATTGCCAATATTTGGAGTCAGGAAGGAATTTATTATTCCCCTTATGAGATATCATTGGATAATGTTGCACTGGGGTTTTTTGTTTGCCTTCCTCTGGATCAAGATACTGGGAATAGAAATATCAGATAAGTATCTGTCATCCAAATTCAGCATAAGGTTGAACTTGATGTACGTCTTTTTTCAACCTCGTGTTCTCTGTAACTATATTTATAGATACTATTTTTTAAATTGATCCAGTGGAAGGCTACCAAAACACCCCAAACATTTTCCAATTACACAAGGGGTCCTCAGATTTCTGCTCGGATTAACTTTGTACAGCGGGAAGTTTCTGGCGTTCCAAAGAACCAGCTTCTCAATGGTAAAGAGAGAACCCTAAAAGCACAATCCCATTCGGTTCCAAATATGTACAAATTGCCAAAGCTGCCAATTCTTTTGCTGCTCTTGAGACGGCACAAGGCCACCACAAGCTGTAAAGGTCCCGTCATAAAGTAGGAAGCCCGGTATATTCTGTTCTTCATTATCAAAAATCTCAAAGTTTAGGGGACCAGTGGATGTCCAGTACGTGAGAGAGAAGAAAACAAGAAAAACCAATGGCGCTATATCGGTATGCGGTCTGCTGATACACTCCGCTTCCTCACGCATCAGCGGAACATGTCGATTCCTGGCTCGCAGGGGGAACTGAGGAGATGCGCCTGTGTTTCCCAGGCGACCGAAACCGGAAGTGCTGATCAGTCACGTGAGACGCCGAAAGGCAGTGACGGCGGCGAGGAGATTTTCTATGGAATGTTTTAAAAGTTTTTTCTATGTGAGTGCACATTCTTTTAATTGGTCCAGATAAAATGTGTTTATACTATCTGCACTATTGCAATTTTCTCCGCTTTCCCCTGGGATCGATTGCAGTTCACAGATTGAGCCTCTGTTTGCCATATGCTTATTTAATCCAATTATGTCTGCGTAAACACGTCAGATGAATCCGCAGACCTGCATCCCTAGTGTGACGATCTTCCCTCCCACATATCAGACATCCACTGCTCCCCTAAACTCTGACACTGTACATTTGTTCGGGACCAAGGAGACAGTTCCTTTTTTGGGTTTGAGTCAGGGATTTTGTGTCTAATCACACACTTATTGTCACCTATTGTATAAACGCATTCACGGTCTATTAGTGTGCTATTACACTCTTATTTGCACATGTTATATACTACATTATCAGTAACATTAATTTCTATCACTATATATTGAAATCACTTTAGTACTGTCACTAATATAATTATTATTTAAGCGCTGGAAGCGTCAACGGAGACTCGTTTTAGATCACTTCATTATCAAAAACCAGGGTTACTTTTCTAGTGGCACAGCCGGGCATTTTGGCTGTGGGGTCTCGTGATGGCGGTTACACTGCAGCCGGTCAATTTTTTGGAGGTGGACTGTGGACACTGTCATAGTTCATACTTACGTTGCTGACCACAGCGATACAGGTGATGACCTCCAGGATGCTCATCCATATCCCAATGCCCCGGGCGCGCTCTGCTACGGGGCGCCGGTATTCGCACACAAACTTCTGTGCATCCAGACGCACCTCGATCCAGTTATTGAGGAGAGCGAAAAACGGAGCCAGAGGACATGCAGCTACAAAGATGGTAATGAACCCAAACTGTATGACTGAGAGACAGTGAGAGGGAAAGAAACAATTATATTTGTGTCTCCTTACAGCGAATAGGATGTTTTACCTATATCTGGTGTCCACATGTTACTCTGTCCTTACTGTAATGTTTGATCGTCTGTCATTTCACAATCACTGTGTTGTCCAGTGTATTGTGCTTCCTGTAACATGGCAGTGAGAAGCAGCCAGGTGCCCTCACTAAGGTCTCAGTCACCCATCACGCCTCCCTGCTGCCGACCAGGTCTCGGCCCACTCGTCGGCCTGGCTGTTTGCTCCTTAGAGGCTGTCACTGTTTGTACAATACCATCTCACCAAGAGAGCTTTAATGTGACCGCTGTTTCCAGTCAGTGTGCTGCAGCCAAAGGGTTGGTGTTCCTGCTGCAGTCCCGCCTTTCCTGCATATTTTTTGGCCTGTCTGTGTTGGTCCATGTGATTAATCTGTAGTTTAAAACCCCGTGCTACCCGACTGTCTGGCTCTTTAAACCCCCTGCTTCCTGATTGGCAAATTGCTTAGTGTCCTGCGCCCAATCCTGGCTTCGTGGGCTGGATCCTGAACTCACCCCAAGTCCTGACTAATGAAAATGAATGGGCGAGAATTAGACAAAGGACTAGCAGCAAACAAAGGGCTCTTTTCTCTGATCTAAGGATTTTGCGACCAAGACCTCCAGACCTAGAACCTCTGCCCTGGAGGAGGTTTGAACTGTGCTCTTGGGTAACGTCACTGGCACCACCAAGCCCAAAAAGTTCTACACCAGCTGGGATAGCCCATTGGAACTGCACTAAATAAACACACAAAGGAGTAGCGTGCCACCACCCAGCAACGCTGATGAGGCCAACGGCAGCACTCAGACCGCCGCTGTCTGTAGTAGTGCACGCTCCAGTCACAGGGTTAACCCATTAGGCAGAAGCGCAGGGATTCACTTTCCGTTTTTCACTATTGTATGGCCAATTTTTTCGCCTCGCTGCACGATCCTTACATGGTTGAAGCGCAGGTGATCATATATTTGTTTCCCTTCACATGGGTGCCTGGCCAGTGACAGGGACCGCACAGATCCTTGCAGAGCTGAGATCAACTATAAAATACACAGTGGTTTCTGGAGATGATGGGGCCAACAACCGAGCCGGGGACATGGAGCTCCCAGAAAGCCAAACTTTAAAGATAAAATGCAGTGTGTAGCTCTTCACTGGGATCCTGAATAACCAGCATATCGTGCATGGATCGACAAGACCAACGTGACCCATCCGGCAGCAGGAAGTGAGGCTGCGAGTGCGGCAGGTGGCTTCCCGCCGCCACCGCCATGTTACCCGAAATATAATACAGTTCAGTATAATAAAACAGACGCCAGAAATAGGTTAAAAAAAAGGAGCTATTCCGTATACTGCTGAGAGGGGTCTAGGCTGATGGGATGAGATGATGCTCGTTATATAATCGGGGGGGAGAGAGAGCAAAACGAACCGGTCGGGGGAGCTGCAGCATGCGGTTTGTAACGCGAGCGCGGTTTGTAACGCGAGCGCACTTTTCTGGGACTCCAAAGGAACAACCTACAGCACAAGGGAAACAAAGGAAAACCACAGTGTAATCTGTGGGGTGTAGGTGGAAATCCTGCTGCGATGGGCCACACTTACAGAACAGATGTCTTAAATCGGGCTTCTGCGAATCATTGATCCAATGTTGTGACGTGGAGAGAAACGGATATAATAACTGCTGGGCTCACATCTCTTCCATAGGTGTCACCATACCCATACACACACACACACACGCCCCCCCTCCCCCCCCCCCGCCTGCAGCACGCACACACACGGCACCCCACTTTCCCTACAGCACACACAACACATGGCACCCCCCCCCTGCAGCACACACAAAATGGCATGCCCCCTGCGCTGCACACACAAAATAACCCCCTCGCACTGCACACACACACACACACACACACACACACAAACAGAGTCCCACCACCGACAAAACAGAATCTGCCCCCCCAAACGGAATCCTCCCCCCCCAAAACATAATCACTCCCACCCCTCTGTCCTCTCACTCGCCCCTACCTTCCGTCAATTACCCCACTCTCACTCAATCCCCCCCACAAAATACATACCACACAACCCCACCCCTCTAAGTATATGTAACCCCACCCTGCAATACATAATAAAAATACCCACCCCCGCCAATACATATTAAAAAGGCCCCTGCCGCCCCAATACATTTAAAAAAAAAAAACACTGCCCCAATACATTTTGTAAAAAGACCCCGCTGCCTCAATACATTTTAAAAAGATCCCCACCCCAAATACATATTTTAAGGTTTTTTTTAAAACGGTCACATGGGTAAAATCATCATCATCATCATCATCATCTCCCCTCCAGTGCTTATATCACTTCATTTTTCTTGTCTACGCTACCTGTATGCTACTCTCTGCTTTGCTGCCTCCCTATATTTCAACTCCTGAGCTGACACCTATGGAAGAGATGTGAGCCCAGCAGTTATTACATCCGTTTCTCTCCACGACACCACAACATTGGATCAATGATTCGCAGAAGCCGGATTTAAGACATCTATTCTCTAAGTGTGGCCCATCGCAGCAGGATTTCCACCTACACCCCACAGATTACTCTGTGGTTTTCCTTTGTTTCCCTTGTGCTGTAGGTTTGTTCCTTTGGAGTCCGCCTGATTCTCTCTCTTTGGCTGCAGGGAAAATATAGTGGTTTAGTTTAGCTGAGGACTTTCTGGTTGTTGGGCAGTTCTTTTCCCCTCATTTGCACTTGTCTGGGAACTTGTTTAAAAATATAAATAATTTTTTTTTTAGAACTCCGGGTTTTCAAGTGGTACGGAAAATAAAATGGGGAAGGGGAACATACATAGTGATGGGTGGGGGGGGACATACATAGTGATGGGGGGGGGACATAAATAGTGATGGGGGGGGTACATACATAGTGATGGGTGGGGGGGGGTGGACATACATAGTGGTGGGGGAGAGGGGACATACATAGTGATGGGGGGACACATACATAGTGATGGGGGAGGGGGACACATACATAGTGATGGGGGGGGACATACATAGTGATGGGTGGGGGGGACATACATAGTGATGGGGGGCATACATAGTGATGGGGGGACATACATAGTGATGGGGGGCATACATAGTGATGGGTGGGGGGGGACATACATAGTGATGGGTGGGGGGGGACATACATAGTGATGGGGGGGCATACATAGTGCTGGGGAGGGGGACACATACATAGTGATGGGGGGGACATACATAGTGATGGGTGGGGGGGGCATACATAGTGATGGGGGGGACATACATAGTGATGGGGGGGGCATACATAGTGATGGGGGGGGACATTCCCCCCTCCCCAGATGAGATCTTATCAATATAAACATAGTAAGGTACATCATATTAGTGGGTGAGTTGAGGTGAGGTGGGGTTGGGGGAGGGGTGGAGGAGGGGGTGGTTGCCAGTCTGTTCTGGACTTTTGCAAGCAGCAGGGGAGAGAGCGAGAGCCCATAATGGTCCACAGACCACAAGGTCAAGGACCCCAGAGTCCCCTATAGACAGTTTGCTAGAGGCGTGCCTCCGCCATTACCATGGTCCGCAATAAATCATTTCCGTTTTAACGAGATACAGTACTTTGGCTCTCCTGTCTACGACAATCGGAAGAAAGAATTAATGCTAAAATGTTCATGTAAGGAATGTTTCCTTTGCTCGGAGATTACGCTCCGCCTGTCACACAATCGGTGGTATTTGGAATATTTGGAGAAGAAAATGGCCTTTGGGGATTGGAGTTTTCAATTGATTTCTAGGCCTTCATACAAAGACCCCGCTACTGTGTAGGCAAGAGATTTAGGGCCATATTTACGAAGTGGTGCTACGCCTTAGCTACTGATGGCTCATTTATTTTAATGGCCACCTTCATTAACTTACAATGAATGGGCGATGAGTTGCCCTGAGGTTTAGCACCATCTGTTAGGGACAGATTCAAATGCATGAATTTGCTACAATAGGTCTACATCAGAGGTAGTCAACTCCAGTCTTCAAGAGCTACCAACAGGATATCCCTGCTTCAGCACAGGTGGTGCAGTCTTTGACTGAGCCACCTGTGCTGAAGCAGGGATATACTGGAAACCTGCCCTGTTGGTGGCCCTTGAGGACTGGAGTTGGCCACTCCTGGTCTACATCATGTGTTTGTGAATAGGGCCCAATGACAGAATATGAGAGCAGGAGACGGACAGGGTCAGGCCATTACAAACATAGTGAGGGAGAGAGTCGGGAGGGAGAGAGTCGGGAGGGAAAGCGTCGGGAGGGAAAGCGTCGGGAGGCATAGCGTCGGGAGGCATAGCGTCGGGAGGCATAGCGTCAGGAGGGAGTCATAGCTCCATGGCTTCTCACCCATCTCCAAGTACTCATCGAATAATCCATTGCAACGAATCAGTTTATAATCTCTCTCCCATGGATTCTCCTCTGTCTTCACTTTGCTCAATCGCCTATTGAGCCACCAGAGTTGCACTTTCCTGTGTGTGATGGAAAGAAGTTAAGTGGTGAGTATTCACATCCAAAACATGCAGCAGAGCCATAATTAGGCTGAGTCGCAAAGCAAACTGAGCAAGGTCCTATGTAGCATCAGCGGCAGAGCGGTGTGTAAAATGTGATGAATGGGCATGAGGTCACAGAGAATCAGTGGCAGGGTGTCCTGGAACCTGTAGGTATTTTTTCCTTATTCTGAGGCTGCTACTACTCCTCAGTGTAATGTTGTTACTTTTCTCCCCTGCTAGTTGGTGCAGCCTATGCTTTATTTCCTGCCCGTCAAGGCAAGCATGCTTCCTTTTGGAACCCTTCAGCCTTGTGAGTACTACACCTTCTCACTGTTCTCCCAGAACAAGGCATTCATTTTCTACCTTCCTCACACAAATGCTACCTGCAAGTTGTTTTATGCTTCTGTTAACCCCCCTCCAATAAAGTTAAAGAAAATAGAAGGACTCTGTGCATTTAAAGGTGACGAGTTTAAACCGCCTGATCCTACTCATTACCTATAGTGAGCCTGGGCAAGAAAGTAGAGGATTAACATTACTGCTGGGAGATTCAGATCAGACAGCTACTGCTTTAAACATCTACACTGCTGGAAGAAAAGCTGCAGTATCACAGCTTCTGAGAGGTGAGCTACTGCACAGCAGCTACGCCGACAAGCAGAGCCCCTGCAGCTCTACACAACTCACAGTGAGGTAGAAGCCCATCAGACCTTCCACTGCGCCATGTCCCCACATCTAGGGCTACCAAGGGCCACGCTTCGGACATCCACCAGCGCACCAGACACCTGTAAGTACAGCTATCGCCATGCTGACCGCTGCAGGACACCGACCGGCACCATCTGAGGCAGACATCCACCACTGATGCAAGTAACTGATCGCACGCCACACACAATGGCAAAGGCAATTAGCAGAACTCGGACCCTCAGACACCACGCATCAGAGTGTCAACTCCGACGCCAAGACCGCTACACAACCGCAACAGGCGCAAGAGTGTGTAAGGCCTAAGCGGACAGTCACATTTACACAGAAGGCCCACGTAAAATATGAAATGGACATTGATGCACACCGCGACAAGTTAGAGAAGGCCTGGGAAAATACTGAACTTGAAATGTCTAATGCTACAAATATTAGCAATCAAGAAAAACAGATTAAGCAACCTATAGCTCAAATTAAGTCATGCCATAGACCGGAGGTGTGCAAACTGGGGGGGCGCAGCAGTTAGATGCCCCACGCTCTTCAGCGAGGAGGCCTCTAAACTCACTTACCAGGTTTTAGAAAGTTTGTGCACCCCTGCCATAGACGTTACAAAATGCTGTCACAGGTATATTTCACCTGACAAGGACTAACATGGAAGAAAGTCTTGCGAGAAAGACCTACAAAAACTATTGATCTGGAACGTGACGATATCGTGCAGACTGCTTTCACGGAAGCTCAAGGCGAAAGAAAGACTGGAGACCCCATCACAGCGTTCCAGGCCTTCAACAAGGTCAACAAACTCAGCTCCAGGCACTAGAGTCTGTAAAGAGCTACACCAGTATGAACGCCTGTTCACCATCTCCATCTGAAGAGGAGGATATAACAGATGCCGAAGCTATGGAGAATCCACGGGAAGTAGATGCTGTTTCTCTAAGGGCATACCCTACCTGGGATGGCTACAGCTACAACAGTGATCCACACGCTCGCACACGGATACACTAGAGCAGGCTCGCAATCCAGGCACACTTACATGGAGAAACACAGCTCCTCACATCCACCGCAAAGAAGAGATGATGGCAAGGTTCCCCCCAGAAACCACCATTGCGCAGGGCGCACACTCTGTACACATGTCAAAGACGCACAATCAACCCCTCTCAACCCCTCTCGAACTTAAAGTCCAACTCTGCAAACTTATATGATGGAAAGAGCAACATAAACAAACGCAACCTCCCACATCCTCCGCAAAACCAACAGACTGAAGCATCAGGCCTAACAGACATGGGCAAGTACATGATCTGGCGTGATCTGGTCAAAACAGGACTTACTAACTTCGACGACCGTCCTGAGAACTACAGAGTATGGAAGGCTACATTCAAGGATATAACCAGGAGTCTGGACATCACTGCAAGAACATGTGAAGAAACTCAGAGCAGCAAACATAAACAGTCCTCTAGCAGGTCTTGAGTTAGTATGGGAAAGACTAGAGGAGTGCTATGGCAGCCCAGAAGTGATTGAAGATGCACTTTTCAAGAGAATTGACAACTTCCCCAGAATTTCGGACAAACACTATACTAAGTTACGAGAGCTCGGAGATCTGCTGCAGGAATTGTAGTCTGCAAAAGCTGGTCAATCTCTGCCAGGTCTCAATTTCTTAGACTGCTCGTGGAGTGAAACCCATCTTGGAGAAACTACCTTGTAGGCTTCATGAAAGATGGATCTCACAAGGTTCAAAATACAAAAGGGAGAAGCAAGTCACCGTCCCTCCCTTTTCATTCTTCTTGAGCTTTATTTGTGAATCAGCAAAAAATGATTCCAGCTTCGCCATAGGTACACCGACTGCACCCAATGCAAGCTACCTCAAGATTGAAGGGCCGGTGACACGATGCAGTAACACCAGAACGCCTATCTCGGACAGATGTGTCCTCTACAACATCTACACGTCCCAATCAATCATTCTAATCACTACAAGTAGGAAGATGGAGGACCCAAGTAGGGAATGAAACCCATAGAGGAACGCAAGAACTAACTCAAGGAATTTGGAATTTACTTCAGATGCTGCGCTTCCACGAGAATGTGATTGTGAAAAGCATGTAACATTCTTACATCCAGAGGCACTCATACTCTACCAACTCAACAACCCTACCTCCATGGCAAAGCATGGTGGGGAGGATGGAGAAGAGAAAACACCATCACCATCTGTCACATCATAGTGCACTGAGGTTTGTGAAGGACGTGACTGGAGGTCCTGCTCCAAAATATGCCTTATTGCTGTATACCCCAAGAGTCAACCTGAGAGGGCTTCTAGGATACAAAAAAGAATGGGGTAGCACAGTTAAGGAAACGGGCAGTGTAATGTGACTAGTAATCGATATAGATAGAGCAGTTTACACAGCTGTAAAGGTGATAGTTCACAGGGCGGATACCAAACTCAATAGGTATACATACAATGGTGTGTATGTGTGGGTGGAAAGGTAAAAGAATATATAACTTACACGGCCTTGTGTAAGTTCAGTCACATCAAGGTTTCTTTGGGTTTCCCGTCGCCTTGGAATGATGTGTTCTTCTACGATTTGTCCTCTTCTTCTTGGTGTATATTCAGCTTTCCTCGTTCATTCGATGTACCCCTCCAGGGGGATTTCTTCTCATGTAAACAAAAAAGAGGGTAAGGTTAAGTCACATATATATAGAGGCGACAATATGGGGAAGGATGGTATAGTGGTAGACCATTAAAATATAATGGTACGATCAAGCACTCACACGGGCTAATGTGAGCCTTCTCTTATCTTGGTATCTTATTGTTGCCCATTAGGGATAACTTTCAATTGGTTGTAGGTGGTGATGAAGGGGGGAACAATAAGATATAACACAATACTCACACGGGCCAGTGTGAGTACACACTCCTAGTGGTTTCTTGACACTTTTGTTCCTGTTCTTTATGCACCCCTAAAGCTGAAGATGGGGTGAACACAGATAAAATGACACTATGGTCTGCAGGTTAAAACTTTATTTTAAATAAAAAACATGGATATAAAAACAGGAATAAAAAAAGAAACCCAAGGCTTCTATAGGGATATAAAAAGCTAGGGGAGTAGTATGGTGTATAGTGGTAGGGGGTCTCTCCTTCCGCGTCCGGATGGGGAGCTACGACTGCACCTCTGCCTCCTCTGAGATAAGCTAAAAAATGTCCCAACTGAAGAATAGAGCAACGCGTTTCGTCCGGAACTGGACTTCCTCAGGCTCAATAGATGTGGACCGGCTGTGCCTTTTCTTTTATGCAGGGATTAGCCAATCCAAATCGCGGTGTAATAGCTTCCAGCTTTCCATCTGCGACGGGACGTCGCCATCTTGGGAGTTGCGCGCGCATCGCGTGTTGTGTTAAGTCGCGCATCTGTAAGTTTCATTCTAGGATAAAGTTTTTAGAAATTGAAGGGGGATTGTATTGGGGCTTGCGTGCGCATCCTTGTGCTGACAGCGCGGCCGCATATCCTTGTGGAGGCCTCTGTTAATGTCCATTTTATTTAAGAATAAAGTTTTTTTCTCTTTTTTCTTTTTTCCGATTTTGAAGGAAGATTATGTTGAGGGTTGCGCGCGCATCCTTTTGTTTACCTCGCGACTGCATACCCTCGTGGTTGTCTCTATTACACCGCGATCTGGATTGGCTAATCCCTGCATAAAAGAAAAGGCACAGCCGGTCCACATCTATTGAGCCTGAGGAAGTCCAGTTCCGGACGAAACGCGTTGCTCTATTCTTCAGTTGGGACATTTTTTAGCTTATCTCAGAGGAGGCAGAGGTGCAGTCGTAGCTCCCCATCCGGACGCAGAAGGAGAGACCCCCTACCACTATACACCATACTACTCCCCTAGCTTTTTATATCCCTATAGAAGCCTTGGGTTTCTTTTTTTATTCCTGTTTTTATATCCATGTTTTTTATTTAAAATAAAGTTTTACCCTGCAGACCATAGTGTCATTTTATCTGTGTTCACCCCATCTTCAGCTTTAGGGGTGCATAAAGAACAGGAACAAAAGTGTCAAGAAACCACTAGGAGTGTGTACTCACACTGGCCGGTGTGAGTATTGTGTTATATCTTATTGTTCCCCCCTTCATCACCACCTACAACCAATTGAAAGTTATCCCTAATGGGCAACAATAAGATACCAAGATAAGAGAAGGCTCACATTAGCCCGTGTGAGTGCTTGATCGTACCATTATATTTTAATGGTCTACCACTATACCATCCTTCCCCATATTGTCGCCTCTATATATATGTGACTTAACCTTACCCTCTTTTTTGTTTACATGAGAGGAAATCCCCCTGGAGGGGTACATCGAATGAACGAGGAAAGCTGAATATACACCAAGAAGAAGACGACAAATCGTAGAAGAACACATCATTCCAAGGCGACGGGAAACCCAAAGAAACCTTGATGTGACTGAACTTACACAAGGCCGTGTAAGTTATATATTCTTTTACCTTTCCACCCACACATACACACCATTGTATGTATACCTATTGAGTTTAGTATCCGCCCCGTGAACTATCACCTTTACAGCTGTGTAAACTGCTCTATCTATATCGATTACTAGTCACATTACACTGCCCGTTTCCTTAACTGTGCTCCCCCATTCTTTTTTGTATTCATTGCCAACAAGGGTCCTGGATAGATCCTGCTGGGTTTTCGAGTCACAGAAGGACATCAAACGAATACCATTATCAGGCAGTATCATACCCCCCTCTTTTTTGACATATTTGTATCAAGCCACATAGAGATAGCGCCCGGGTACCTTTTCCAACAGGGCTTCTAGGATGCACACAATTATCGATGATAAAAGCAACCTATTAGTCAGGTCAGAATTCTTTAACTTATTCAACACATGAGATAGTGCCTCCCCCTACACACTCAGAACATGCGCTGGACTGATGGAGACAACAGGGAGGAGAGCAAATGGCTATACCATGCGTTCCATAGCTGGTAGAATAAAAATACCATTCCCTACACTTATAGAATGTAATCAGATGTCAGTGAACAGGAGCGAAATTTCCACACCAGATGTGGCATGTCATCACCCACACCTTAGGGGAATAGCTGACCGCATCCCGCCGTTGGAACAAGATGTCAAGATTTTGCTACTGCTCAGCAGGGATATCCTAAGTGTGCACAAAATCAGAGAGTGGCGCAATGTACCCATAACGCTCTGTTTGTCCAAAAACTTGATCTAGATTAGGGGATAGTGGGCAATGTATGCTTGGACAAAGAGCACAAATCAGACTATGTTGATGCCCGAAGAACAAACATAATGGAATGTGAAGACACATCTCACTTCAGTCCATGTCCTAGCTATATTCAAGTGGAAGAAAAGATTGGCAACGAAGAGAAACAAGGTCATACCCCTGAAAACCACAAAGACATCTTTATATCAGAGGAATGTGACCATGGTCTAGGATGTTCAGTAGTCCAGACAACATACCAACTTCAATGGAAGAGAAATATTTGTGAGATCCCATCAGTTCCAGCAGGTACATTTCAATTAATAATCCCGGAAGCAGCCACAGAGATTTGCCCTTAAGTTGTACCGTGGTCACAAATGGGACACCTGAAGGTATGCAAGAATCCCACCATTCCTCTAAATGGACAATGCTCCAGTGAGCGTTTGCACATCTCAAGCATGCTACCACTGCTTTCAGCCACACACCTGGTGGTAAAGTAGATAGCTGGTTGTCATCTCTTCAAGAGACTAAGCACCACAGCGCAATAATAGAGGCAAAGAAGATTTTCCTAAGTTGCATCCAGAAGGAGCCGCATACAGACAAGACTAGCTGTGTCAGCGGAAAAAGGGACCTCTCTAAAAAGAGAGTTCCTTCTGGAAGTTGAAT
Source organism: Ascaphus truei (assembly GCF_040206685.1). Lineage (NCBI taxonomy): Eukaryota > Metazoa > Chordata > Amphibia > Anura > Ascaphidae > Ascaphus > Ascaphus truei. The sequence continues at coordinate 4,040,595 of NC_134496.1, read as the reverse complement.
CTTACAAACAACAAGGGCAACCTTACAAGAACAGGTGGTCGCCTTACCAATCCCCAACTATGCTGGGAACATAGTTCAAATTATCCAACAGACAAGACTTCATAATCCTGGAGGCAAGTTCAACTCGACTCTCCCATGACCCTTGACAACGTTCATGGTTACAATTTTAGCAATTGTCGGAACCAGAACTTTTACCAGGAACTTTAAGGATTTGGGATACCACCACCTGGGTGTCCCTATTATCATGTGTGAATATTACTCATCTTATGGCTTCTAAAGAGACATTGAGTGGCAGCAAGCCATCTTGACTGGTGCACCCACCTTGGCATCTGTGGTACCAAAGGACTTTGGAGCCTAGCAGCAGTACCGGCTGGCATCATGTTATGTGGACATTGACTTTACTGTTGTTTATTATGTATTCTATATGTTCCACATATATTGTTTATATATTGGTATCTACTGATACCAGACGGGGAGTGTCCTGGAACCTGTAGGTATTTGTTCCCTGTTCTGAGGCTGCTGCTAATCCTCAGCCTGTTGCATTGGCAGCTCCCCTGTACGCCTTAGTGAGTTGGGCTGACCCTAATCTCCCCTGCTAGTTGGTGCAGCCTGTGCCTCATTTCCTTTTGGAACCTTCAGCCTTGTGAATACTACACCTTCTCAATGTTCCCCCAGAACAAGGCATTAATTTTTTACCTTCTTCTCACAAATGCTACCTGCAAGTTGTTTTATGCTTGTGTTAACCCCCCTCCAATAAAGTTAAAGAAAATAGAAGGACTATGTGTGCATTTAAAGGTGACGAGTTTAAACCGCCTGATCCTACTCATTACCTACAGTGAGCCTGGGCGAGAACACAGAGCTTAGGCTGAATTGCTGCGGACACTGCAACGTCACATAGAAAATCACTTTGACACACATGGTGGTACATGTAAATGACCTTGAACAGAGTCATACTGAGCGTAAAGCACAAGATGACAGTCTAAAGTTCCACAGAGTCAGCAGCAGAGTTGTGCGCCGTATGAGACAATGAATTAGATATATAAGTACAGGAGCATGAGATCAAAAGAGTAAGACAGAGAAAGGACACTGCTCGATGACTGTCAGCAGCAGAGCCAGGGTCAAACAACAAAATGGAAGCCCATCTACCTACCTACCCAGCATCTCAGTCAGTGGCACATACTACAAATACTTACGGGATCACAAATTCTGTTATGTTGTTCAGAATTTGCTTCCCAACCATAATAACCAGCATCTCCTGAGCCAGCTCAATAAGACAGCCTCCTGGATCACACTGCAGGGGAGACAAAGAGAGGTGTTAAAGGCATCTAATACTCTAGCCCCCTCATTGCCAGGGAAGATAGCAATACCCAATGCGCTGCAGGCAGTGAACAAAGTGGGTAAAGAGAAGTAGTGGTACTGTGCCTAATACAAGTCAAAATACTTTCTAGGGGTGTCGCGCTCACTGAGCGATCTAAATGGAAGGGGAGGACTGGTCGCTGCATCGCAATCACATGATCGCGACTTGCCAGAGGTCGTAGGACTCTGATGCCGCAGCCAATATGGCAATGAATTGGTTAAAAAAAAAAAAAGACAATGAAATTGGGACTGCTGCTTTTATTGTAAATATTAACTTGGAGGTTTATTCAGGTCATATCAAACATAATGCAGCATAACGTTTATTCATGTGAACTCTCAAAGTCTTCCAAACGTAATCATGCAATCTTACCAGATAAAAAATACTTCACGTACAGTAGACTCCCATTTAACGTGCTGTGAAGTGGCTTCCCCGTGCTGGAGTAGAGATCAGCTCCGTTCAAAAGAATGGAACTAGAATCTTCTCCAACACAGGGAAGTGGGTTCACAGCATAGTTACATAGTGTTGAAAAAAAGACATCAGTCCATCAAGTTCAACCTATGATAAATTTAGACAGATACGTTACCCTACATATGTACTTGCAGTACAGAATTGACTAAAGGCCTAAGAGGGCAAAAACACCAATGAGGTTCTGTATTAGTCTCCCAGCTTCAAAACAGATATCGAAAAATATCCCATAGGATACTATTGGCCCAATGTTCTTAATCAAAGCCAAAAAGCATTTTCCTATTTTTGCGCCTGTTTTGCAGCCGGATGACAACGATAACTCCCCATAAGGTTTCTGGCCAGTCACTGGACCCTTTATGAGCGGACTGGTGCAAGTGAAGAGACTCAACATGATGAGCCCTTCCTCTGTGTGTGATTTATATCTCTGACCTTGAAATAACCTTGAATAAAGGTCCACGTGAATTTCTGCATTGAAGGTGTGCACAATAACAGGTGGATACTCTGCCCTGCTGTAGCGATGTTGCATCCTTTGAAGTAGGTGAACCTGGTTTGAATCTGTGTCCACTGTACTTGTGAAATTGACCAAGTCACTTTATCTGCCTCAGGCACCAAAATTAGATTGTAAGCTCTTCGGAGCGAGGAGTCGTGTCTGCAAAGTTCTACATATGTTCTTTAGTGTACTGCGAGTGCTCTATAAGAAACGATTGATTTTATTACAGAATGTGATTATTTTACTGTATAATAGATAAAGGATACAGGATAAACTTAAAAAAAAAATTTTTTTAAATAGATTTCCCTTTCTCCCCTTTATCTTCATGGTATAAATACTGCAATTTGTTTTTATAAATATTGTCCTTTTCACTAATTTGGTGCACAGTACCACTGCTTTTTCATTCACTTTGACCACTGCAGCTAACATTTTAACATGAATTTGCATCGGAATAGCTATAGGACGAGACAAGAAACGTGTGAACCTCCTTTAGCACACACCCCTCACACACACCCCTCACACACACCCCTCACACACACAGGCATGCCTCTTGTTTATTCCACCGGTCTCCAGCAATCTCTATACACAAGGTCAATATCTTACAAACAATTAGAAGCCCGCCTCCTAGAGAGGGCCTTTCATTAGAGCTTCCTCCATCTCCTCAGTCTGGGCTAATGTCACACCTTGTCCATCTCCTTTCGTTAACACTTAGGCCGCGATTATACACTGCGCGATTGCGCACGCGCGATAGCCACAAATTGCCGAATGCCTACGAGGTCCGCCCTTGTGCGCGCACGCCAGGGCGCGTTTTGAAAAGACAACATTTTTGTCTTTTCAAGTGACGGCCGCGTCACATGGGCAGTTCAGCCAATCACGGCGAACCAGCCTCGTGACGTGTCCGCCACGCCTCCCCACTCGCTTCCATCACAGTTCACACATCGCTCGGGCGAGAGGCGCCTGCGATGAGCGCGCGTGCCCACGCGGTGTATTATCGCGGCCTTAATAACTAGTTCCACAGAATCAGCCTCTAATTACACACACTTTCACGTCATGCCATCATCTATGCTATCTCTTTCTCTCCCTCTCCACCGCCTCTGCTCTTCATACAGGACGCTCTCCCACACACCACTGTGTTGACCCCGTATTGTCTTGTTAAATCAGTGTATTTTATTTTGTACAGTACTGAGCTATACACAGTGCTATACAAAAAAAAATAAAAAAAGAGAGAGACCGACAGTATTTTAGGTTGAAAAGCGACAGAATCTTTTGACAAACTGTTAAAGCTTTTAGCATTAGACTAGCAACGCATTGTTGACCACTCCAGAGCTGAAGGAGTTAATAATAACTTGGTCTAACTAGGACTGCTCCATTACTCGTGTCCTCTCGGCTCTAATACTCACATCTTCATTGCGGATTCGGAACAGGGTGTTATAATGTCCGGGGTATCCCACAAACCTGCAGAGACAGAAGCAATGGAGGCTTGAAGTCTCTGGTACACAATAAATATCCAAAAAAAGGGATAACCAAAACGTTGAACAAATGAAATTATTCTTTTTTGCATATTTTTGGCATGCCTATCCCTCAGATATATACAGCTCAACCCCGCTATAACGCGATCCGTTACAACGTGATTCCGCTTATAACGCGATGCAAGCGTGGCTCCCAATTTTTGTATTTATGAATACTTTACAACACGATTATTGGTATCTTAAATACTTTATTGTACAATGCATATAATTGTACATTATTTCGAACGCGATCCGCTTATAGCGCGATGTGAGTCTTTGGACCCCAAGCACAGCGTTATAAGGGGGTTGAGCTGTATATACAGTATCTGTATCTTTAGATCTATCGATATTTCTATACACACACACACACACACACACACACACACACAAACAAATATACAAAGCACAATAATCAAAAGGATGCATAAATAAAAAATACAAGTTATATATAATTAACAAACATTTAAATAAATGTATCAAATATAACCCCTTTGGCAGTTTGAGGCGCTGGAAAGTCTAGCCCTACTAGTTTCCGAGTTAAGCGGCTTCCTAAGGGGCATCAATGCCTATTTTTACCGGTAGCATGTGAGTTTAACCCTATAAATTTAACCATTCCTTGCTAGACTGGATTCTCACTTGTCCCAACAGGATCCAACGACCGGACGTTTTCAGGGACCATGCAATAGTGTACTGTGTAAGGAAAATTAAACGGCCCCAATCAAGCCCTAAAGTTCTCCTCACTAGAACATTTAGAAACTTTAACCCACAGCAGTTTCTGGATGACCTTACCAACTGCCCATGGCACAGAATCGATTTAATTCCCGACCCTGATTCTGCGCTTTAATATTTCCAATCCGAGTTCTTAAAACTCTGCGATACCCATGCTCCACTGCGCAGAATAAGGGTACGGGGGGCCCACCTTCCATGGGTTACACCTGACCTTATAGCACTCTACCAGTTCAGGGATGCCTTGTGGAAAAGCTACAAAGTAACTGGCACTACCAAGGATCTTAATAACTATAGATGCCTGCGGAACATGTGCACAAGGCAAACAATGCATGCAAAAGCACAATATTACTCCACCAGAATACACCCAGCTAACTTTTGGAAAGTGATCAACAATATATTCCAGCCTTCTAGCCATCAACAACCAAGTAATATCACTAAGGGGAATATTACTCTGACAAACCCCACTGACATTGCAAATGCATTCAATGATTACTTTGTGGGGTGTGCTACTAACGTATTAACAAAACGCAACCAAAACCACAAACATGAACCTCATTCTGAGAGTACCCCTATAGCCCAACCCTCTCCCAACACTGCCCACAATTTTCAATTTGTCCCAGTATCCGAAGGAGATTACACAAGCGCTCCTCAAATTAAAACTAAGCAGCTAATGTGGACCTGACCTACTGCAATCTAAGTTCCTAAGACTTGGTGCCCCAGCCATTGCCAAACCAATTGCTTCCATAGTCAACTCTATTTTGTCTGCAGGCCATATCCCTAAAACCTGGAAAACTGCCAGAGTTGTCCCAATCTTCAAAAGTGGGGACAAAAACACTGTCTCAAACTACAGGCCAATCTCTCTTCCCCCAATACTATCCAAAGTCATGGAAAAGTGTGTTCACTCCCAATTAAGCGATTACTATAACAAGACAAATTTCCCTAGCCAATTCCAATCTGGCTTTCGCCCCAAACACTCCATGGTAACTACCCTGCTAAAAGTTTGCAATGAAATCCAGTGTGGAATGGAACGGGGACAACTCACTGGTGCAATATTCCTAGATTTTGCAAAGGCTTTTGATACTGTTTATCATGCTATCTTGCTAAACAAACTCCAGAGCTCTGGAATAGGGAAGCATGCTTTAAATTGGTTTCATTCCTACCTATCAGGTAGATCCCAAAATGTGTCCATCTCAGGCTCCAACTCCAATCCCTTTGATATCACCTGTGGTGTCCCACAAGGCTCTGTTCTGTTCTGGGACCCCTACTCTTCTCAATGTTCATCGATCTTCCTACAGCTTGTAAGGAAGCCTCAATACACATGTATGCAGATGACACAATCTTATATGCGCACAGCTCTAGCCTCTCTGACCTCGAACACATACTTCAATCTGACCTTTTGAGACTTGAAAATTGGATTTCCCAAAACAAACTGTTTTTAAACACTGACAAGACTAACAAATGTATTTGGGACCAAGGCTACATTTTTAAAGCTTCCAATGACTGAGCTCCAGATCAGAACCAATGCTAATACCACCCTAATTCCTGTTACTAGTTTTTAATACTTGGGCATATAGTTTGACTCCCACTTAACATTCGGGATGCACATTGATACCCTGACATCCAAAACCTATGCCAAACTAGGTGTACTTTACAGGAACAAATCCTCCCTATGTCTGCTGGTCAGAAAGCTGATGCTAATGCCAATTATCGACTAAGGGGACATAGTATATTGCTCGGCACCCCAAAGCCACTTTGGCAAACTTGAATCCCTCTACAATTCAATATGCCGTTTTGTTCTCCAATGCAACTACAACACACTTCAGTGCAAAATGGTCAAAGATTTAGATTGGTCATCACTCGAGTCTAGGCGCAAAGTTCACGTTTCCCATCTTGCCTTCAAATCCTTTCTGGGCAAGCTACCCACTTATCTGAACATGCTCCTCACCCCTACCACATGCAGCACTTATCTGAGATCTGACTCCAAAAGACTGTTCATGGTCCCAAGGTTCAGCAAAAAATCCGGCCGCTCCTCCTCCTCCTTCCGTGTCCCCCAAAACCTCACAGTCGCCACCGGTCTAAATTCTTTCAAAACTAAGGCTGTCTCACATTTTAGTCTGGTCTATAACTGTTACATACACATATAATATATATTATCTCTAACTGTGCATGCAATGTCTTGTATATAATGTATACCCTGTTCACTTGTGTAACTATGTATTGTAACCATGTTTTATTTGTCATCTTAACTATGCCCAGGACATACTTGAAAACAAGAGGTAACTCAACGTATTACTTTCTGGTAAAAATTTTTATAAATACATACATACAATAAATAAATACATAAAATAAATACAATAAATAAATACATACATATACCCACTGGAGAAGATTCCTGGGTCTGACCCACAAGCCTTAAGTGGTCCTGACACCCTTTGTGTATAGAATATCCATTCTATCCTGAGGCTTGATGTCAGATTCCCAAAGTCTAACTGCTGATTGCCCAGATAAGTAATTAGCAAGTTGCCGAATGATCGGCGAAGACTCGGTTCAGGGTTTGACTAAATAGCTCTCCGTGCAGAAGAGAACAAAAGATGCAAAGTTTTGTGGGGAAGATCATGTGACCAGGCAATCACTAGATACAATTGGTGTACGGGAAGAGAGGTCAGGCTCAAAAGTGGATGTAAGTTTGTAAATGGTTGCTATAGAAACAAAAAATGCTTGTTACATTAGAATACATTAAAAATAACATTTAGAGTGCTTTAAAAAAATACTACAACTATTTTCTCATAGTACAGAACTGATTAAAAAACAAACAAAAAAACAACATATGTAGGATATTGCTTGGTTTTCAGCTTTAATCCACAGAATTGCACCATTTTCTGTACTTTCTATCCCGCATGTGGTTCCTGGGAGCTGCACTGCAATCTTTGCATCTAATATATTGGTGTAAGCATTTTTCAGCATTCTTCGTGTTTCTAGTTGAAAGGTAAGGAAACAGTATCAGCTGCTGTAGAGTTGCTAATTGTGTGTCAGTGTGATGTTTGAATTACATCACATTTACTGGAATCGTAGTAGCAAATTGCTTATCACAATATATGTGCAAGTCTATATTAAAGCACTCAGTATTTCTACGGCTGCAGCCAGGGTGACCCTGAGCGGGCGCTCGCGCTCAGCACGATCAAACACATAGCTACAATGTGTTTGTCCAGCGTGACTGTGCGTGTGCCCGTGAGCGCACGGCGCTCAGCTGCTAGCAGAGACAAGTAAATTTGTTTCTGCCGCTCGCTGGCACATCACGGGAGCGGTTCGCCCAATGAGGGCGAACCAGCTCCATGATGTCATGGCCACGCCCCCCGAGCGCACAACTGGCTGGCCACAAATCCTCCAAGCAAAATGAGCGCCGAGTTCGAGCGTCAGCACGCTCTCATTCACCCTGGCCACAGCCCCCAATAGAAAAATAAAAAAACACAGTTTCAGGTGCAAAACGGTGTATGTTTCTTAACCAGTGTGATTGTGTTTAAATTCAAATCGGCTGACAGGTTTGGCAAAAAGAATTACTTTTATTGGAGTCACAATTGCAGTTTGTTTATACTGAGTGGGTTATACTTATTTCAAGCAGCAAAACGTGGACATTTTATATGTTTTTTTCAGTCCTGTAGTATTAGAGTATACTTACTGCATTAAATCTTTATATATATATATATATATATATATATATATATATATATATATATATATATATATATATATATATATATATATATATATATATATATATATATATATATATGTAGAGGTATCAGTACCGTGTTAGCCGAGCTTCAATAATCAAAAAATAAATAGATGATACCGTTCTGTGGCTAACGAAATGCTTTTATTTGTGCGAGCTTTCGAGATACACTGATCTCTTCTTCCGGCGATGTTACTTTGGGTGCGGTACAATGTGGTATCTTCCATATTTTCATGTAGAGGTATCAGTACCGTGTTAGCCGAGCTTCAATAATCAAAAAATAAATAGATGATTTATTTTCATCTATTTATTTTTTGATTATTGAAGCTCGGCTAACACGGTACTGATACCTCTACATGAAAATATGGAAGATACCACATTGTACCGTACCCAAAGTAACATCGCCGGAAGAAGAGATCAGTGTATCTCGAAAGCTCGCACAAATAAAAGCATTTCGTTAGCCACAGAACGGTATCATCTATTTATTTTTTGATTATATATATATATATATATATATATATATATATATATATATATATATATATATATATAAAAAAATATATATATATATATATATATTGTGGCAGGATGGTCGTGGTAAGTGAGGAGACAACACGACTTTTCTGGTGAAATAGTGCTGGTGGATTTATTTGTCCAAAAAGGGTAACTAAAACAATGGGTACACTGTCCTTTTAAATTGAAACGTAAACAAAAGCCTAACCCCGGTCGGGGCACTGACTAAACAAAAGTGCAGGCTAACTACCTGGCTGGCTAGCTAACCTAGTCCAGCCCAACAAGGTTCAGCAATAGCAGTTGGCTCCTTACCTGGGAGCTTTATTCTCCCCGCTTGGGACCGGATCAATCTGAGCAGCTTGTGTCTCTGCACCTCAGAGAGAGAGACTGCCGCCCCAGAGGCATTTCCTCTTCCTGTTTTAAAGCAGGTGAACTAGCTTAATTTGAATCACCTGTGGACTGCTTAACAAGCTGGGTTAACCCCTCGTCTACTGGAAAGCATGCATACTGCCATCTCCTACTAACATATACTGAGTCAATGACCCTGTCACATATCCCCCTTCCCAGCGTAACGTTACCGAGTGGAGCGGCCCGTGCACCGAGACTGTGCACCCTAGAGAGTGCATCAGCATTACCATGCAGTATGCCTGGCCGATGTTGGACCATGAAGTTGAAAGGTTGCAACGACAAAAACCAACGGGTAACTCTCGAGTTCTTTTCTTTATTTCTATGCATCCACTGTAGGGGTGCGTGATCTGTAATGAGCGTAAAAGACCTGCCTAACAGGTAATACTTCAATGTGTCTGTTGCCCACTTTACGGCCAAACACTCTTTTTCTACTGTGGCATATCTTTGTTCGCGGGGACACAATTTGCGACTTAAATAGAGGACCGGGTGTTCCTCTTCTCCTACAAACTGGGACAGTACTGCTCCGAGACCTACTTCGGAGGCGTCCGTTTGCAGAAAAAACTCCTTAGTAAAATCCGGGGCTACCAAGACTGGGTGACTACAGAGTGCTGTACGTAGGTCTAAAAATGTTGTCTCCGCATTACTGTTCCATTTTACAACATCAGGTGCCTTTGCCTTTACTAGATCTGAAAGCTGTGCTGCCCGGGTTGCAAAATGGGGTATAAATCGCCTGTAGTAACCTACAATGCCTAGAAATGTCCTAACCTGTTTTTTTTTAAGGGGACGGGGCCAACTCTCAATGGCTTCAACTTTATTGAGCTGGGGTTTTACTGTCCCCCTTCCCACAACATAGCCAAGATATTTTGCTTCTGCTAGGCCGACTGAACATTTAGCTGGGTTGGCTGTAAGACCCGCCTCCCGAAAGGTTCTCAACACTGCCTCAACCTTTTGTAGATGTGAGTCCCAATCTGGACTATGAATTACCACATTGTCTAAGTACGCTGAGGCGTAGTTCGAGTGTGAGTGTAACAATTTATTCATCAACCTTTGGAAGGTTGCAGGCGCCCCATGAAGACCAAAGGGTAAGACAGTATACTGAAAAAGACCATCAGGTGTGGAGAAGGCCGTTTTCTCTTTTGCTGAACTTGTTAAGGGGATTTGCCAATAACCCTTTGTAAGATCTAAAGTGGTTAGAAAACGAGCCCTCGACAACCTCTCAATTAACTCGTCTACCCGTGGCATAGGATAGGCATCAAACTTCGAGACTTCATTTACTTTTCTAAAGTCATTACAGAACCGTACAGTCCCACCCCCTCCCAACACTGCCCACAATTTTCAATTTGGCCCAGTATCTGAAGAGGAGATTATACAAGCGCTCCTCAAACTAAAACTAAGCAGCCAATGTGGACCCGACTTACTACAATCTAGGTTCCTACGACTTGGTGCCCCAGCCATTGTCAAACCAATTGCGTCCATAGTCAACTCTATCCTGTCTGCAGGCCATATCCCTAAGACCTGGAAAACTGCCAGAGTCGTCCCAATCTTCAAAAGTGGGGACAAAAACACTGTCTCAAACTACAGGCCAATCTCACTTCTCCCAATTCTATCCAAAGTCATTGAAAAATGTGTCCACTCGTAAATTAAGCGATTTCTACACCAAGACAAATTTCCCTAGCCAATTCCAATCTGGATTTCGCCCCAAACACTCCACCGTAACTACCCTGCTAAAAGTTTGCAATGAAATCCAGTGTGGAATGGAACGGGGACAACTCACTGGTGCAGTATTCCTAGATTTTGCAAAGGCTTTTGACACAGTCGATCATGCTATCCTGTTTAACAAACTCCAGAGCTCTGGAATAGGGAAACATGCTTTAAACTGGTTTCAGTCCTACCTATCAGGAAGATCCCAACATGTGTCCATTTCAGGCTCTAACTCCAACCCCCTGGATATCACCTGTGGTGTCCCACAAGGCTCTGTTCTGGGGCCCCTACTCTTCTCAGTGTTCATTAATGATCTTCCCACAGCTTGTAAGGAAGCCTCAATACACATGTATGCAGATGACACAATCCTATATGCACACAGTCATAGCCTCTCTGACCTTCAACACATACTTCAGTCTGACTTTTTGAGACTCGAAAACTGGATTTCCCAAAACAAACTGTTTTTAAACACTGACAAGACTGTAACAATGGTATTTGGGACCAAGACTAAATTTGTAAAGCTTCCAGTGACTGAGCTCCTGATTAGAACCAACGCTAACACCACCCTAACACCTGTCACTAGTTTTAAATACCTGGGTTTTATGGTTTGACTCCCACTTAACATTCGGGATGCACATTGATACCCTGACTTCCAAGGCCTATGCCAAACTAGGGGTACCTTACAGGAAGAAATCCTCCCTACATCTCCTGGTCAGAAAGCATATCGCACAGCAGATGCTAATGCCAATTATTGACTATGGAGACATAGTATATGGCTCGGCTCCTCAAACCCACCTTAGCAAACTTGACACCCTCTACAATTCAATTTGTCGTTTTGTTCTCCAATGCAACTACAACACACATCACTGCAAAATGCTCAAAGAACTAGATTGGTCAAAACTAGAGTCTAGGCGCAAAGTTCACCTTTCCTGTCTTGCCTTTAAATTCTTCATGGGCAAGCTACCCAGCTACCTGAACAAGCTCCTCACCCCTACCACCTGCAGTACCTATCACCTGAGATCAAACTCCAAAAGACTATTCATGGTCCCAAGGCTCAACAAAGTATCCGGACGTTCCTCCTTCTCCTTCCGTGCACCCCAAAACTGGAACAACCTACCAGAGACTCTCACATCCACCACCAGTTTAAGTTCTTTCAAATCTAAGGCTGTCTCACATTTTAACCTGGTCTGTAACTGTTTCATACGCTCATAATATACATTTTCTTTAACTGTGCATGCAATGTCTTGTATATAATGTATACCCTGTTCATTTATGTAACTGTACTTGTAACCATGTACTATTTGTTTTACTCTGTGCCCAGGACATACTTGAAAACGAGAGGTAACTCTCAATGTATTACTTCCTGGTAAAATATTTTATAAATAAATAAATAAATAAAATAAATCTGGCTTAGGTACCAAGACAATAGGGCTGGACCATTGACTATGGGACTCCTCAATTACGCCTAAATCTAGCATCTTCTTTACCTCTGACTGAATAGCCCCTCTTCTGGCTTCTGAGATTCTATAGGGTCTTATCTTAATGGCTATGCCTGGCTTGGTGACGATATCATGGGAAATCACCCTAGTTTTCCCTGGTACGCTGGAAAATACATCCCTGTTCCTTTTTACCAAGTCCACAGCTTCTCTGTATTGTTCAGGGGTGAGTTCTGCCGATATTCGAACAAGTGGTTCCTCCCCTTTCCCGGATTTATTAGCTACTACCGTCAGACATACCTCTCTATCCTTCCAGGATTTTAATAGATTTATGTAATAGATTTGCTCTACCTTCCTCCGATCTGGCTGTCGAATTTTATAATTCACCGGGCCGACCTGTTCTAGAACCTCATATGGCCCCTGCCAATGTGATAACAGCTTGCTTTCGGCCGTGGGAACAAGCACCATTACTCGGTCCCCTGGTCGGAAGTTGCGAACCGTAGCCTGCCTGTTGTAAAGGTTCTGTTGGGCCCTCTGTGCCTCTTCTAAATGTTGTCTGACTATGGGGGTAATATGCGCAATACATTTTTTCAAATCTTCCACAAATTGGACGACATTTTTCCCTGGAACAGCTTGTTGCTCCCACTCTTCTTTGAGGCTATCCAGAATCCCTCTTGGGCGTCTCCCATACAGGAGTTCAAATGGGGAAAACCCTGTAGAGGCCTGTGGCACC